>NW_026617408.1:0-17411 GCF_000801105.2 Raphanus sativus | reverse complement strand
GAGAGAGAGAGAGAGTCGCCTGGTCTTGGATATGCGACCTCTCATGAACGGCTCCAAGGCATAGAGTGAAAACATTATTAAACTCTTGCCTGACATCCTCCTTCTTGTTCTTACTCTCTCAACGTCTCTCTCTTTCTTCAAACACATCAGAGGCGGACGGGTTGGGAAGGATCTTCTTGCTGTTCAAGGGTCTCGTTTACAAGTTGTAGTGTTGCCTTGTTCTCACCAAGTTGTACGACCATACTTGTGTTCCAAGGTACACCACTTCCTTGTATCATTTTGAATTCTTCTTACCTCTGATTACCTTTATGTTTCTACGCTTCATCTCAACACTCCCCTCAAGCTTGACCATGTGAAACAAGTCAAGCTTGGAAGTCATGAAGCATTCCCTCATTAAAACCTTAGCATGGTGTAAAACCTCATGGGACAAAAACCACGCCAAGGAAAAAGAGTAGAACACTTCATGAAGGAGAGAATCAGTGAGATGATATGTCTATGAGTCCAAGCTTTGAATGGATGAACTCACAGACCTTTCGGCTTGCAGCTTTGGTGAAGATGTCTGCCAGTTGCTCTTCACTTCTGGTGTAACATGGCAGTATGATGCGTTGCTCCACTGCTTGTCTGACTTTTATGGCAATCAACTTCAATGTGTTTGGTTCTTTCATGGAACACATTGTTGGAGGCTATATGGATGGCTGCCTGGTTATCACAATGCATTGTGATGGGATCTTTGCTTTCAATTCCCAAATCCCTTAGCAGGTTCTTCATCCAGATTAACTCACTGGTGAGTTTCCTCATTGCTCTATACTCAGCTTCTGCACTAGAGCATGAGACTATCTTCTGCTTCTTGCTCTTCCAAGTGACTAAGTTGCCTCCTATGAAGGTTACAATATCCAGTAGTAGACCTCCTGTCCACTCTGTCTCCAGCCCAATCTGCATCACAGTACCCCACTATCTCAGTGCTCTTGTTACACCCTAGCCATACTCCTTGTCCTGGTGCTCTCTTAGGTATCTCAGAATCCTTTCCACCATGTTCCAATGGTGCATCTTTGGCGCTTGCATGTGCTGACTGACTTGGTTCACAGCAAAGCATACATCCGGTCTTGTAATGGTTAGATAGATGAGCTTTCCCACCATTTTCCTATAGTTCCTGACATCTCCATATGGCTTATCTTCTATCTCCCCCTCACGCATCACCTTGTATCCTTCTTCTAGTGGTGTTTTAGCAGCTCTACTGTCAAGATCACCAGCTTGTTTTAACAGATCCAAAGTGTATTTTCTTTGAGATAGGAACAGCCCTTCCTTAGATCTGCAAATCTCAATTCCTAGGAAGTACTTGAGCTCTCCCAAGTCCTTGATGTCGAATGTTGCTTTAAGAAATGCTTTGGTTGAGCTGATCCCTTCTTTGTTACTGCCTGTGATGATTATATCATCTACATAGATGAGTATAACAATGATCCCTTGCTTGCTGGTCAGAGTGAACAAGGTGTGATCAGCCTCAGATTTTACAAAGCCCCTTCCATTCAGTGTTGAGCTCAGCTTGTGATACCAGGCTCTTGGGGATTGCTTCAGCCCATATATGCTTTCCTCAGTCTCAAAACATTGCCAGGTTTGACCATGCTTTCCATTCCAGGTGGTGGGCGCATGTATACTTCATCTTCTAGTTCTCCTTGTAAGAATGCATTCTTGACATCCATTTGCCAAAGATCCCATTCCAAATTCACAGCAAGGGAGAGCACAACCCTTATGGTGTGTAACTTTGCTACTGGAGCAAACGTTTCTAGATAATCCTCACCATACACTTGGGTGTAGCCTCTTGCTACTAGCCTGGTCTTCTTCCTTTCAGGTTTCCCATTAGCTAGATACTTGATTGTGAACAAAAGCATGCTGGTCACTGCCTTCTTGCCTTTGGGAAGTTCACTCTCAAAGAAGGTTCCATTCTTCTCCATAGCCCCCATCTCATCCTCCACAGACTCTCTCCATTCATCTATCTCCATGGCTTCTTTATAGCTTCTCGGAATGAATTCTTGATCCACATTTGCCATAAAGACTTGGTGGTTCTCGGGAAACTGAGCTAGAGAGCATGTGGCTTGGATGGGATGAGCCACGGCTTGTGAGTTGAAATACACTCTTGTATTCACCCAATCTGTTGGCGGGCGTCTGATCCTCTCACTTCTTCTTGGTGGTTGCGCTTGAGCTGGTTCTTCTAGTGTTGTAGCCTCATTATCCATCTGATCTCTGCTACCCACTGATCCTTCTGGTTGCTCTGCTTGATCATGAGAAACTGAGCTTTGTGGTTGTATCTCAGTTACCTTCCCCCCTCAGGATCAAGAGGAGCATCCGCAGCAGCTTCATTACTAGGACCCTCCTGGTCTCTATTGCTTGTGGAACCCTCCTGATGAGGGCTTGACTCAGCTGTTGTATTCCCTCCTGGTATACTGATGCCAATGCCCCTCATAACTCTTCTCAAGTTCTCGGCCCTATCTGATGCTGATTGAGACAAGTCTTTTACTTCATCCCAACTCTTTTCTGCATAGTAGCCTTTGGACTCAACAAACCTCACATCCCTGGATACTAGAACCCTCTTGGTATCTGGCACATAGCACTTATATCCTTTTTGGTGAGGAGAGTAGCCTATAAACATGGCTCTGGTGCTCTTTGGTTCCAGCTTGTTTCTTTGTTGTCCTGGAATCAAAACAAAGCACACACACCCAAATACCCGAAGGTGATTTATAGATGGACGATATTTGTTTAATACCTCATGTGGTGACTGATCTTGCAAGATTTTGGTTGGTATCTTGTTGATCAGGTAGCATGCTGTCATCACTGCATCGCCCCAAAACCTCTTGGCACATTCATGTGGAACATCATACTCCTAGCAACCTCCATAAGGTGCCTATTCTTTCTCTCAGCCACTCCATTTTGTTGTGGAGTGTATGGACAGCTTGTTTGATGGATCACTCCATGCTTGGATAGGTGTTGTTTAAATGCGGTGCTTGTGTATTCCCCACCATTATCTGATCTCAAATTTTTATCTTGGCATTGTAATGGTTAGACACATAATTTTGAAAATTTATAAACGCATCTAACACCCTATCCTTTGATTGAAGCAAGGTGATCCAAGTATACTTGGTTTTCTCATCTATGAATGTCACAAAATATTTATGAAACTCCCTAGATGCGCATGGTGCAGTCCAAACATCAGAGTGAATTAAATCAAAGGCACATTCATAGATAGTACTCGATTTAGGGAACACAGTTTTACAATGCTTTCCTAAGATACAAGCTTCACAATCTTTTTGAAAGGAAATACTAGGCAACATGATGTTCAAAGCACGAGAGTGAGGATGACCTAATCTAGCATGCCACATTACATCTTTAGGGAAATTAAAACATGAATTTAAAGCAAGAGATAAATCGGAAGCAAGCTTAGTGTCTTCAAGCAAGTACAAGTCTCCCTTGGTTACACCTTTGCCAAGCAACCTACTAGTTTCAATATCCTGAAACAAAACATCATTAGGAGTGAAGGTAACATGGCAATTTAAATCAGTGGCAACCCTTTTTACAGATAACAAGTTGGAAGTGAAACTAGGCATATAAAAGGCTTTAGAGTCTTTTTCAAATATCCTAAGATCACCCACCCCTTTAATAGGAACCAACTCTCCATTAGCTACACACACATTTCCTAGGGCAGGAACAATATTTTTAATCAACCCTAGATCACTTATCATATGATGACTGGCCCCTGAATCAATCACTAAAGGTTTGTTCATTTTAGAGCTAGCGATCGCATTCAAGGAATAGTCAATATTAGTAGCATGTAAAGAGGTACCAAAGATGTTACCAGAGTGGTCCTTGAGAGCCCTGATGAGAGCCTCAATGTCAGATCTCTTGATGGTATCATCAGGAGTGATTCTCAAGGTACTGGAGTTGCTTGATACAAGCGCTTTGCCTTCACCAGCTGGATTGGTGTTTGTGATAGCTCGTGTGGTGTTTGGGGTGCTTGGTTCACCCATCTCACCAGAGTAGTTGGCTCTTGCATCATTGTGAGGAGTCCTGAACTTCATTGGCTTGAGGTGAGGGTGGAGGATCCAGCACTTGTCCTTGCCATGCCCTTTCTTCTTGCAATGGTCACAAACCCACACTTTCTTGTCCTCCGGCTTGTACTGACCCTTGTTTGCTGTGCCTTCAGCTTGGTTCACCAACACAAGCTCTCCTTTACCTCCAAAGAGTCCCACCGACCCTTGTTCCTTCTGGATTGAGAGCATACTTCTTCCAAGGTTGGTAGCTTCTCGGCCCTCAGCAAGTGTTTAATGAGGTCGTTGTAACCGGGGTTCATGGTGAGGAGCAAGGCAAACACCTTGTCTTCTTCTCTCCGGTCTTTAAGTATGCTTGGGTCCACAGTACATGGCCTCAGCATCTCCAACTCAGCCCACAAGGCTCGGAACTTGCCGAAATGCTGGTTGAAATCCATGTCTTCTTGGTGGAGTGAGCTAATGGCCCTCTTGACCTCAAACACTCTACTCAAGTTTGATATGTTGCCATACACCTTCTGAAGAGTGTTCCACAACTCTTTGGGAGTCTCACAGTAAGAGTAAGCTTCCAGGATTGGTGCGTCAAGGCTGCTTTGGATGATAGACAACACCAAGAGATCCTCCTGATCCCACTTGTCTTCGGTAGCAACCACAACTTCAGTACTGTCCCCTCCTTGGACAGTCTCTTTAGAGGGCTTGTCTTCTGTTATGTGAGAACAGAGACCTCTTCCTCCCAAGGCTGTTTTAACAAGCCTAGACCACAAGAGATAGTTTACACCAGTGAGTGTAACCGGAATGGAGACTTTGGATGACTTTTCCATTTTTGGCAAATTCTGGAGTGGTAAGTGAAGAACACTCAAGAACACAAAGAAATTTTGCTAAAAAAGGAAAGTTAAGAACAGAGGTTATGCGGAAGTGAAAAAGGAATTAAGGTCTCAAGAGCAAGAGAGCTCTGATACCATGTAAGAATTAAAGATTAAGAGTGAAGATTGATGAGAATGAGTAACTAAGAGAGTGAGATTGAGAGAATCCGAGAGAGAGTTTAGTGAAGTGGTTTCATTGTTTCTATTCACTTAACTACAAATGGTTCACATACAACATAGATATATCGACATTCTGAGCATAAGAGAACAAAGGAGAAACACATAAACAAATGAGAGAGAGAGAGAGTCGCCTGGTCTTGGATAGCGACCTCTCATGAACGGCTCCAAGGCAAGAGTGAAAACATTATTAAACTCTTGCCGACATCCTCCTTCTTGTCTTTACTCTCCAACGTCTCTCTCTTCTTTCAAACACATCAGAGGCGACTTGGGAAGGATCTTCTTGCTGTTCAAGTCTCGTTTACAAGTTGTAGTGTTGCCTTGTCTCACAAGTTGTACGACCATACTTGTGTTCCAAGGTAACACCACTTCCTTGTATCATTTGAATCTCTTCTTCTCCTCTGATTACTCTTATGCTTCTACGCTTCATCTCAACAACAACTCCTATGAGATTTATTCAACTTCCTGGTCATTCTCCAGTGATTAGTGTTCCAAATAAAGCTTCTTAGATCGTGGTTCTTCCTGGTTTGATAAGAATCATGAAGATAATGGCATATGTCCGAACATGCTAATCTGGAATCATCTGGATAGAAGGTGGGATATCTTCTTGCTCACAACACTTATGAGATTTATTCAACTTCTTGGTTATTCTCCAGTGATTAGTGGTCCCAAATAAAGCTTCTTAGATCGTGGTTCATCCTGGTTTGATAAGAATCATGAAGATATTGCCATATGTCCGAACAGGCTAATCTGGAATCATCTGGATAGAAAGTGGGATATCTTCTTACTCACAACTCCTATGAAATTTATTCAACTTCCTGGTTATTCTTCACTTATTAGTGGTTCCAAATAAAGCTTCTTAGATCGTGGTTCATCCTGGTTTGATAAGAATCATGAAGATATTGCCATATGTCCGAACAGGCTAATCTGGAATCATCTGGATAGAAAGTGGGATATCTTCTTACTCACAACTCCTATGAGATTTATTCAACTTCCTGGTTATTCTCCACTGATTAGTGGTTCCAAATAAATCTTCTTAGATCGTGGTTCATCCTGGTTTGATAAGAATCATGAAGATATTGCCATATGTCCGAACAGGCTAATCTGGAATCATCTGGATAGAAAGTGGGATATCTTCTTACTCACAACTCCTATGAGATTTATTCAACTTCCTGGTTATTCTCCACTGATTAAGTGGTTCCAAATAAAGCTTCTTAGATTGTGGTTCATCCTGGTTTGATAAGAATCATGAATATAATGGCATATGTCCGAACAGGCTAATCTGAATCATCTGGATAGAAGGTGGGATATCTTCTTGCTCACAACACTTATGAGATTTATTCAACTTCCTGGTTATTCTCCACTGATTAGTGGTTCCAAATAAAGCTTCTTAGATCGTGGTTCATCCTGGTTTGATAAGAATCATGAAGATATTGCCATATGTCCGAACAGGCTAATCTGGAATCATCTGGATAGAAAGTGGGATATCTTCTTACTCACAAATCCTATGAGATTTATTCAACTTCCTGGTTATTCTCCAGTGATTAGTGGTTCCAAATAAAGCTTCTTAGATCGTGGTTCATCCTGGTTTGATAAGAATCATGAAGATAATGGCATATGTCCGAACAGGCTAATCTGGAATCATCTGGATAGAAAGTGGGATATCTTCTTACTCACAACTCCTATGAGATTTATTCAACTTCCTGGTTATTCTCCACTGATTAGTGGTTCCAAATAAATTCTTAGATCGTGGTTCATCCTGGTTTGATAAGAATCATGAATATAATGGCATATGTCCGAACAGGCTAATCTGAATCATCTGGATAGAAGGTGGGATATCTTCTTGCTCACAACACTTATGAGATTTATTCAACTTCCTGGTTATTCTCCACTGATTAGTGGTTCCAAATAAAGCTTCTTAGATCGTGGTTCATCCTGGTTTGATAAGAATCATGAAGATATTGCCATATGTCTGAACAGGCTAATCTGGAATCATCTGGATAGAAAGTGGGATATCTTCTTACTCACAACTCCTATGAGATTTATTCAACTTCCTGGTTATTCTCCACTGATTAGTGGTTCCAAATAAAGCTTCTTAGATCGTGGTTCATCCTGGTTTGATAAGAATCATGAAGATATTGCCATATGTCCGAACAGGCTAATCTGGAATCATCTGGATAGAAAGTGGGATATCTTCTTACTCACAACTCCTATGAGATTTATTCAAATTCCTGGTTATTCTCCACTGATTAGTGGTTCCAAATAAAGCTTCTTAGATCGTGGTTCATCCTGGTTTGATAAGAATCATGAAGATATTGCCATATGTCCGAACAGGCTAATCTGGAATCATCTGGATAGAAAGTGGGATATCTTCTTACTCACAACTCCTATGAGATTTATTCAACTTCCTGGTTATTCTCCACTGATTAGTGGTTCCAAATAAAGCTTCTTAGATCGTGGTTCATCCTGGTTTGATAAGAATCATGAAGATATTGCCATATGTCCGAACAGGCTAATCTGGAATCATCTGGATAGAAAGTGGGATATCTTCTTACTCACAACTCCTATGAGATTTATTCAACTTCCTGGTTATTCTCCAGTGATTAGTGGTTCCAAATAAAGCTTCTTAGATCGTGGTTCATCCTGGTTTGATAAGAATCATGAAGATAATGGCATATGTCCGAACAGGCTAATCTGGAATCATCTGGATAGAAAGTGGGATATCTTCTTACTCACAACTCCTATGAGATTTATTCAACTTCCTGGTTATTCTCCACTGATTAGTGGTTCCAAATAAAGCTTCTTAGATCGTGGTTCATCCTGGTTTGATAAGAAACATGAATATAATGGAATATGTCCGAACAGGCTAATCTGGAATCTTTGATATTTTTAGTAGTATTGAGTAGATAAAGTGAATCGAGATGAGTTTAAGGGTAAAGGTGTATGAAGAACATGAAGAACATTGTGAACTAGAGAGAGAGAGAGTTGCAAATCGTGATAATACTTATTAAGCAATGAGGTTACATATTTATATGAGAGGATACAAGGGTTTGCGCAAAGTAAAAGCTACTATACTAAGCATGTGAAGTCAGCATGGTTGGAGTCTCTCTATTTGAATGAGCGGACCATATGCATCACACGCTTTGGCCTTGCTTTACAGCCTGTCCAAAGCTGTGACAAAGGCGCGCCATCCCTTTACTCTTGTAACGGTCTGATCCTACACCAAACCCTCTCTTTGATTCCAAGACTTCTCTTTACTTGGTTACTTCTCCATTTCATACTAACCACTCGGTAACTTAGCTGTACGGATTTACCATGTCCGTACACTTCCTGCCCTATCTTTGCACAACCTCAATATGCATCAAGAGTGATCAAATGAAGTCTTGACTCGGGATGGTCCGTACTAGTCCGTACAGATCCGTACTAGTCCGTACCATCCCTAATAATGCACAAGTCTCATTTCTCCTCACTCTTTCTCAAACTCATAAGTATCCCTCATTACTTTCTTCTTAACCCATTTCAACACTCCCCCTCAAGCTTAACCATGTGGAACAAGTTAAGCTTGGAAGGACCATGAGATCTTTCTCATTAAAAACCTCATCAAAGAAAACCCAGTGGGACAAAACTTTGATGAGGGAAAAAGAGTAAAGATCTCATGATCAGGGGACTAGCTGGTTGATGAGAGATCAATGAGACCCAACCTGATATGGATGGATTCCATTGTCTTCTGTCTCTCAGCCTTGGTGAAGATGTCTGCTAACTGGTCTTCACTTCTAGTGTAGCATGGCAAGATCACTCCCAAAACTATCATCTGCCTGACCTTGTGGCAATCCACTTCAATGTGCTTTGTCCTCTCATGGAACACTGAGTTGGTAGCTATGTGTATTGCTGCTTGATTGTCACAATGCATGGTCATTGGTGTAGCTTGCTCAATCTCCAAGTGTTTCAGGATCCCTTTGATCCAAATCAACTCGTTGGTGAGCTTCAGCATAGCCCTATACTCAGCCTCAGCACTTGAGCATGAGACCACCTTCTGCTTCTTGCTCTTCCATGTGACTAAGTTCCCACCAATGAATGTGCAATAACCAGTTGTAGATCTTCTATCTACTCTGTCTCCTGCCCAATCCGCATCACAATAGCCTACAACCTCAGTGCTTCCATTGCACCCCATCCATACTCCTTGACCAGATGTACCATTTAGATACATCAGAACCCTTTCCACCATTCTCCAATGATGCTCCTTAGGTAGTTGCATATGTTGACTTACCTGGTTCACAGCAAAACAAATATCAGGTCTAGTAATGGTGAGGTAAATCAGCTTACCCACTAGCTTTCTGTAAAGCTTTGGATCATGGAATGGCTTGCTGTCTTCACTCTCCCCCTCACGTGGGACTTTATAGCCATCCTCCATTGGCATCCTTGCGGTTTTGCCTCCAAGTACACCTGCATCTCTCAATAGATCAAGTGTATATTTTCTTTGGGAAATGAATAATCCTTCCTTAGCTCTACATAGCTCAATACCAAGGAAGTACTTCATTTCTCCTAAATCTTTTATCTCAAATACAGACTTTAAAAAGTCTTTAGTCTCTTGTATACCTGCCTTATCAGAACCAGTAATGATAATGTCATCTACATAGACCAATAGACAGATGATACCTGACTTGGTAGTAAGTGTGAACAGAGTGTGATCTAGTTCGCACTTCCTGAACCCTCTTCCATTCAGAGTGGTACTCAACTTGTTGTACCATGCTCTAGGAGACTGCTTCAACCCATAGATAGCTTTCTTTAGTCTCAAGACATTGCCTGGCTTCACCATTCCCTCAAGACCAGGAGGAGGTAACATGTAGACTTCATCCTCTAGTTCCCCTTGTAAGAAGGCATTCTTTACATCCATTTGCCAAAGATCCCACTCTTGGTTCACTGCCAAGGATAGTACTACCCGAATGGTGTGAAGTTTGGCAACAGGTGCAAAGGTATCAATGTAGTCTTCTCCATAGGTCTGAGTGAATCCTCTAGCTACAAGTCTTGTCTTTCTCCTGTCTATCTTCCCATTAGGAAGGTACTTGATGGTAAAGATCCACTTACAAGATACTGCTCTCTTTCCTTTTGGCAATGTGCTTTCATACCAAGTGTCATTCTTGATCATGGCATTGGCTTCATCATTTACTGAGTCTCTCCATTCTTGAATCAACGTAGCTTCTTCATAGCTTCTTGGTACATAACTCTCATCCAAGCTCACCATAAAGGCCTGATGCTCTTCTGGATACTCAGCAAAAGAACACACAGCTTGGGAAGGATGCTCCACAGCCTGGGCATTGTAGTACACTCTCGTGTTTACCCAGTTGGAAGCATCCTTCTTCACCCGTGTGCTTCTCCTCAATGGTACTGAAGTAACAGCTTCTGGTTGGGTAGCTTCTTGTTGTGTAGTACTTGTAGTACTTGCCGGTTCATGTTCTTGACCTCCACTAGCTTCACCTTCTCTATACTGATCTCCCTGGTCAGTCTCACCTCCTTGATGCATCTCACTTTGATCAGGATTTGCTGAGCTTTGATCTCCCTGACCTCCAGCCTCAGCTTCATTTCCCCCCTCATGATCAATGTGGGATGTATCTTCAGCTTCATTTCCAGCAGTGGTGTTTGTACCACTTGGATCCTGGGACATGTTGATCCCAATCCTTTCTAGTATCAATCTAAGGCTTGCAGCCTTATCAGATGGTCTAGACAAGTCTTCCAAGTCTTCCCATTTCTTATCATCATAGAAACACTTCTCTTCCAGGAACCTGACATCCCTAGACACCATCACTCTCCTTGTGATCGGATCAAAACACTTGTAGCCCTTTTGTGTTGTAGAATAACCTACAAACATAGCTCTTGTGCTTTTGGCTTCAAGTTTGTTCCTCCTGTTTTCAGGCACCAGTACAAAACATACACAGCCAAATACTCTCAAGTGTTCAATCACTGGCTTACATTGGTTCAGGACTTCATAAGGACACTGATCCTTTAGTACTCTAGTTGGTGTTCTGTTGATCAGGTAGCATGCGGCAAGAACTGCATCACTCCAGAATCTCTTAGGTACACTAGTATGAAACATCATTGATCTAGTGACTTCCATGAGATGTCTGTTCTTTCTCTCGGCCACCCCATTTTGTTGGGGTGTATATGGACAACTAGTTTGATGTAGGATCCCATGTTGAGCAAGATGGTTCTTGAATGCATTGCTTGTGTATTCTCCACCATTATCAGACCTGAAAATCTTGATCTTGGCATTATATTGGTTAGAGACATACATTTGAAAATTTTTAAATGCATCAAGGACCATGTCTTTGGTTTTGATAAGAGTTAACCAGGTGTATTTGGATTTTTCATCAATGAATGAGACAAAATATTTATAACTATCCCTAGACAAGCAAGGAGCAGTCCAAACATCAGAATGAACAAGATCAAAGCATTTTTCATAGATGGTAGAAGATGTTTGAAACACAGTCTTACAATGCTTTCCTAGAATACAAGACTCACACTCATTATTCTTAAACATGACACCTGGTAACATTAAGCTCAAGGCTCTAACATGGGGATGTCCTAGCCTAGAATGCCACAATGCACCTTTACTAAAAGCAGAACTTAATAAACAACTAGAAGAAGAAATAGGGGCAGTGTCTTGCAACAAGTAGAGATCTCCTCTTGAGGTTCCTTGCCCAATGAGCTTACAGCTCTCAATATCCTGAAACTTGACATCATTAGTGTGAGAATAGACAGAGAAAGGTGTGTGAGTGTATGTGAGAGTTTGGTTGTCAGTGAACAAGAGCAAGACAAGAGAATGAGTCTGCTGGACAGATTGTATGCAAAACAGAGAATAAGAGTGTTTGAGAGTGTGAGTGAGACTGAGCTCGTGAGTACAAGAGAATAGAGAGTATGGAGAGTAAAGTAACCAGAGAATAAGAGAATTGGTGAAGGAGAGAGTTAACTTCCACTTCAGAGAGTATGAGAGATTATGGAGAGTTTAAGAGAATCTGTGAGAATGTTTGTGAGAATAGAGAAACCAGAGTTGGAGAGATTGTAATGAGACCAGATAATGGTGAAGAAGAAAGGGGAAATCCCCCTCTCAGCTTAACAATTTCGTGATACATGAGGTCTGGCTTTATAGCCAAAGTTACAACACAAACAAACACATTAAACAACTAATAAAACAGGGAAAGATCAAACAAATAATATTGTAGGTAAATCAGAAGGGGCAGGCTGGCTGGGACAGTCTGGTATGGCAGTGGCACAACCAGAGGGAGTGAAAGTGACAGGTCCTAACAACTCTTTGGCTAAGGCAACATGTGATCTCATTTGAATTCAAATCGAACTCTTTTGGCGCCAAACAGTTTCAATACTTTCTGAAGAATATTCTTGGTAGACAGGAACTCCCTATCTTTGCACCAACATAATCAGACCCTAGCTTTGCACATTCTTGATCTTGATCCCAACTTTGCACATTGTTGATCTTGATCCTGATTTTGCACATTCTTCTTTGGTTGATTCAAGGCAGTCCCAACTTTGCACATTATTTCTTTTGCACAAACTTGCACAAGCTGCCTTGATCACTCTCAGCTACTGCTTCTTCCTTCTTCATTCCAACACTCCCCCTCAAGCTTGACCATAGGAGATCCTTGGGCAAGCTTGGAACTATGAAGAAGCTCCCTCATTAAAAAACCTTGCAAAGAAAACCTCATGGGATAAAACTTTGCAAGGGAAAAAGAGTAGAGTTCAACACAGCCTGGGGATTGGCCAGTGAATCTAAGGAACTCAGATAACTCATGGTGGAGTCCTTAGACTCTGGATCATGGCCTGACTTGTGCTGCAAGGATGAACTCCATAACTTGCACACTCCAACATCTCAGATCACTTCTCTAAGCCAGTTTGGTGTCTCCCCCTTTCTTCTGACCACTTGCCATCTTCAAAGGGTTTAGGGACATCCAGCATCTGCTCTAGAGAGCTCCAAGTACCTATAACACAATGCATAAACACTTGCATTAATTCTCAAGGCATAAACCAATCAAACTTCAACTCAAAGATTGAACTGGTTACTCCCCTTGCGTATAAGTGAATGGAACTGATGAGGAGTGTCTTTTAGACATTTGAATCCTCCTTTTGAACTGAGGCAAGGCAGTGGACGACCTGGACCTTCAGGATTGCTCACCATTACCCCTCCTCAAGCTTGATCCGGAGAGAATGAGTGAAGGACCAAGCTTGGAAGTGAGCAACATTGAGTCTTGGAACAAGGAGCGCATCACCCCTACAGCTGCGCTTAATTCAACCAGTTCCTCCCTTGACCTCTTCTCCACTGCCTCTTGTGTTTCTTTTGAACCAGGAGCTCAACAACCAAATGGCATGCGCTTAATTCAACCGGTTCTTGCAATATATGAGGAGCTCCAGCTTGGTGTGTGGCTGATCAAACACTGGTCTGCCTTTCCATCGATACTCCTTCCTGAAGTATCTTCAAAGCCCAGCCATATTTTATTTCAGCCCCCACTTATTACCACCTGGTTTCCTCACCAACAATCTCTCCATGCTCAGGAATATACATCATGTGTAGGCTCTGGATTAAACAGGAATATACATCATGTGTAGGCTCTGAACATCATGGGCAAAGCCTTCTTCTTTGTCTTGATTTGATGATGGACAGAGACAACACTTGTGTACCTGAAACATCACTCAAACTCCAGCAAGAATCAGACCACACACACTAGGATCAGCCCTTGATAACTCACCAAGTCTGATCCCAATGTTTAAGAAAAATGCAATGGACAGAATCTAAACAACTCATTCAGTTCAAATCCACGCAAGCCAACTTCTCTAAATGCACAGGAATGATAACTCATCAATACAAGACATTTAGGCTATTTTTAAAAATTATTTGAACAGCAACAGAGCATGAATTCAATTTAAAACAGAGACTAGACAACTCATCTAATCACCCTAGACAGCACAAGAATGCACTACAAGTTCAGGAAACTCTCCTAGAACTCTAGCAATGCAACATAACAGAAACTGAGACTAACCAACTCACTTAGGCCAGAGATAACTCAAACAATTAATCTAAGACAAGAACTAGTCATAACCATGCTAGCAAACTTAGAAATAATTTAAAACAGAACAACACACACAATTAAAGTATCATGGGACAGAAACTAGGTTCAACAACTCTAGCAACTTGAACCTGTCCCAAGAATACCAAGCACAACACTCAACACAACCAGACATAACTACACAAGCTTTATTAAGGGTTAGGAGGTTAACTTACAACCAAGGAACCTGAGCTGGTTCCTTGAACCTCAAAGGCACACAGTTCACTTGAACTTGACAGATTTCGAGTTAGGGTTCTCTACCCCACTCCATTTCCTTGTGTGTGCTTTCCCTTTGAACCTCTCATGCTTAAGACCCCTCCTTTCTTCCTGATTACCAGATGCCACCTTCTGGAACACAGTGAGAGACTCCATCTTGGAAAGAACATGAAAATTGCTTGTACAGACTTGGTTTGGAGTATTGCTTGCAAAACAGCTCCAAAACCTTCATTCTTCAAGAGATCTCTTCATACTGAGCAGTAGGGAGGATGATAGACCTTGGGAAGTCACTGGACA
This sequence comes from Raphanus sativus, assembly GCF_000801105.2. Lineage (NCBI taxonomy): Eukaryota > Viridiplantae > Streptophyta > Magnoliopsida > Brassicales > Brassicaceae > Raphanus > Raphanus sativus. Next base: position 2,714 of record NW_026617408.1, on the reverse strand, counting down.
TGCCATGGATGCAGTCTTCTTCCTCTTGAAGAGATTGAACAGCCAACAAGACAGAAACTTCTCCAATGGTTTTAACAGCAGTGAGGGTGAGCTTGTTACTTGATTTGCGGAAACTTTGTGAATCTCAAGAGCTTGGGAGCTCTGATACCATGTGAGAATAGACAGAGAAAGGTGTGTGAGTGTATGTGAGAGTTTGGTTGTCAGTGAACAAGAGCAAGACAAGAGAATGAGTCTGCTGGACAGATTGTATGCAAAACAGAGAAAAGAGTGTTTGAGAGTGTGAGTGAGACTGAGCTCGTGAGTACAAGAGAATAGAGGTATGGAGAGTAAAGTAGACAGAAACTTCTCCAATGGTTTTAACAGCAGTGAGGGTGAGCTTGTTACTTTGTTTGCGGAAACTTTGTGAATCTCAAGAGCTTGGGAGCTCTGATAACCATGTGAGAATAGACAGAGAAAGGTGTGTGAGTGTATGTGAGAGTTTGGTTGTCAGTGAACAAGAGCAAGACAAGAGAATGAGTCTGCTGGACAGATTGTATGCAAAACAGAGAATAAGAGTGTTTGAGAGTGTGAGTGAGACTGAGCTCGTGAGTACAAGAGAATAGAGAGTATGGAGAGTAAAGTAACCAGAGAATAAGAGAATTGGTGAAGGAGAGAGTTAACTTCCACTTCAGAGAGTATGAGAGATTATGGAGAAGTTTAAGAGAATCTGTGAGAATGTTTGTGAGAATAGAGAAACCAGAGTTGGAGAGATTGTAATGAGACCAGATAATGTGAAGAAGAAAGGGGAAATCCCCCTCTCAGCTTAACAATTTCGTGATACATGAGGTCTGGCTTTATAGCCAAAGTTACAACACAAACAAACAAATTAAACAACTAATAAAACAGGGAAAGATCAAACAAATAATATTGTAGGTAAATCAGAAGGGGCAGGCTGGCTGGGACAGTCTGGTATGGCAGTGGCACAACCAGAGGGAGTGAAAGTGACAGGTCCTAACAACTCTTTGGCTAAGGCAACATGTGATCTCATTTGAATTCAAATCGAACTCTTTGGCGCCAAACAGTTTCAATACTTTCTGAAGAATATTCTTGGTAGACAGGAACTCCCTATCTTGCACCAACATAATCAGACCCTAGCTTTGCACATTCTTGATCTGATCCCAACTTTGCACATTGTTGATCTTGATCCTGATTTTGCACATTCTTCTTTGGTTGATTCAAGGCAGTCCCAACTTTGCACATTATTTCTTTTGCACAAACTTGCACAAGCTGCCTTGATCACTCTCAGCTACTGCTTCTTCCTTCTTCATTCCAACAATAGGACTAAAGATGACATTGCATTGAAGATCATTAGTGCACCTTTTGACAGATAAGAGATTTGAAGTGAACTCAGGCATGAACAAAGCTTTGGATTCCTTATTAAACAAGTTCAACTTACCAATACCTCTCAATAGGGTATCCTATCACCATTAGCAATCATGACATGTCCTTGAGCAGGTTCAATCTCTTTAATCAATGAATGATCACTAATCATATGATGAGATGCACCAGAATCAACAATCAAAGGTTTCAAGATGGGTTCCGAGCTATATGAGTACTATATGCTCCCATCTCACCATTCAATGCAGAATACTCCCTAACAGATTCAGTTTCAGTTCGCAAATGGTCAACCAATTCTAGCACCCTATCACCAATGCTAGCAGTTTTATATGCAGTAAAGGAGTAACCAAGGGTGTTACCAGACTCTTTTAAGGCTTTGATCAGGGCATCATGTCGGATCTTCTTATCATCTCATGCTCCATGCTCTTCCCGGCTGAATGGAGTGATGAGAGAGCCTTGCCTTCACTTTCACCCGCCTTGCTTGTGGAGCTAGAACCAGATGGACCCGCTTCACTTGCCTCAGCAGAAAGGTTTGCTCTCCCTTCACGCTCCTTGTTGAACTTTGCCGGCTTGAGATGAGGGTGCAATATCCAACACTGACTCCTCTTGTGACCTTTGCGCTTGCAGTGATCACAATTGCCTCCAAATGACTTCTCCTGGTAACCAGCCTTGTAGCTTGCATCTCTTCAGCTTTTGCGCCATGGTCATATCTCCTTTGCCACCAAAGAGACCCAAAGATCCTCTTCCTTCTGGAGCTGAGCACACACTTCCTCCATTGATGGTAATGTTGGTGCTCTCAAGATGTGTTTGATCACATCTTTGTAAGCCGGATCAAGTGTAAGCAACAAACCAAACACTTGATCCTGCTCTTTCCTTTCCATCAGCACGCTCATGTCATTAGTGCTAGGCCTCAACGATTCAAGCTCAGACCACATGGGACCTATACTTGCCTAGATGTTGGTGAACTCCTCACCATCTTGCACAAGGGTGTTGATGCCTTTCTTCAGCTCAAACACACGGCTCAGATTAGTGACATTTCCAAATGTCTTTGGAGGTCTCCCACAGGTTGCTTAGGGGTCTCGCAGTAGCTGTAAGCATCCAAGATAGGTAGCTCAAGTGACCCTTGCAACACGGACAACACCATCAGGTCTTCTTGAATCCATTTCTTATTACAGCAACCGCGAGTTCCTTTCCACCCTCCTGACCTTTCTCCATCCTTGACCACAGTGTAGGGACATCATCCGTGATGTGACTCCACAACCCTAGCCTCCCAATATGCGTCTCCACCAGTCTTGACCACAACAGGAGTTTGTACCACCCTTGAGAGCAACTGGAAC
>NW_026617407.1:0-17417 GCF_000801105.2 Raphanus sativus | reverse complement strand
AGTAGAAGTGATGAGGACATAGAACCAGATATCAACATCCCCACACTCAGACAAGCTCCAAGGACAAGATCAGGAACTAGAGGTGTTGCTGCTAGCTTTAACAAAGCCATAGAAGTCCTTCTCATAAAAAGCAACATCAACACCAAGCTAGAAGCCATCACAACCGCATGGATCAATTCACTATAACCGGAGGAGAAGCTAATAAAGATGAAGCTTATTTATACAAGTTGGTCCAAAGGATGATGATTATATGGTCCATTCTTCCTCACAAAGGAATGGTTTCCTTATTTGTCATCACGCCTAAGTGAAACGGTGAGCATTGAGAAGAGAAGAGCAAGCCTTCAAACGACATCACTTCACAAGAATCAAAAGAGGCTCCTCTCCAACGGCTACTTCTTTTCAAACCTCATCCGCATCAAAGGTAAGTAAGGTAAGTCCATTTACATTATGATTTATATCCTATGATTTATCTTGCAGGGTCTTGAGACATTTTATTTCTTTTATTTCTTTTCGTTGAGTCAGGCATTGTTTAGCCTATGCTTTCTTAAGTCCTAGATCGAGTCTTTGTATTGTTTTTTTTGCTTCAAGACCCCTAGAAGGGCACAACTGCATTGGACACTATATAAGTCCCTTATAAGCAGTCATGTATCTTTAACCTTTATGAAATATATGAGTCAGTTTGCCCCTAGCAACTAAACCTAAAGTCTTTGAGAGTTTGTGAGAAGCAGCCTCCAAGCAAAACGTGATTTATCAAACTCCTCTCCATAGAGTTTGTGGTTTCACCTCGATCCATCTCTTTGGTTGTGTGATTCAATCAACCTTCACTCCATCTATCCATCTCTATATCATTGTTGAGTTGTTTATACGAACAAGCAACAAGGATCCATCATTCATCAACACGCCATCTTTCATCCCTTGAAGTGTCAAGTTGGTTATTCGACCAAGTGGTGCTTTCCATCCTCCATTGGTGTCTTTGCGAGTCTCAATACAACCGGATCCTTCACTCAAACCATCCTCTACATCAGATCCTTCCATCTCACTCCACTTCATTAGCAACCGGTTCTTTGATCCTCACCACTATCCAACCAGCTTGAGCAAGGGCCTCTTTGTGCCTATATCATTTTGGTATCAGAGCCGAAAGGCTCCTTATTTGGTTATCTCTTTTCCTTATTCCTTTAGATCGTGTAGTTTTATTTAAGAAAAGCCAAAAAAAAAAATTGTTCTTTGTTGCATTCCTTGCATTCACCATTGTTGTTCTTGGTGTTCTTAGTTATAAATCGAAAAAGAAAAAGAAAAGAGATAGAGTTTTCCTAGTGTTGATCCATATTTGTTTCGAAAATCAAAGGCTTTGTGTTGTTTAGATTGATTGCTTATCTTTGCCTAAAATAGCATTTGCGCATCCATCACATATCATCCAACATTTTTTGATTTCCATATTTAGTACTTGCGTCTTCTTTTCGAAAAAGTTTTACAAAAAATACAAAAAAAGTTTTCTTATTCAAGTTTTGCATTTCATATTCATTTTTATAAAAAAAAAAAAAAGGATTTCATTTCATATAGTTTCAACTTTCCATATTTAGATTCTTGTTGCATTCATATCATTGTTGGTCCATCTTTCATTTGTTTTATATCATTGCCGAGTTTCAATTGTTTCTTTTGCATTAGTATTATCATCTTTTGCAAATTGTATTCTTTGAACTTGCTTCTTTGATATCTTTCACTTGATCTTGAGATTCTTTCAGGATAAGATATGGGAGATAATAGCTCATCTTCAGCTGATACCGCAACCACTATGGCTCAGCTCCTAGTTGCAATGCAATCCATCAGTGAGAGGATGACTCGCCTAGAGCAAGGACAACGAGCTCAAGCCACCCAACCTGCTCAAGGAGCAAACAACAATCCTCAAGGCCAGCAACAACCACAACAACAGCAACAAAACAATCCCCAAGCTGAGGATGATTCGGATAGTGATATGCCGAGTCTAGAAGAGGAAGAACAAAGACCCCCTCCTAGAAGAAATGCTAGAGATAGAGGAGAGACCGAGGAAGAGGACATGATCAAGAGCATGATCAATGGCAAGGAGGCAAAGACTTGAAGCTCACGCCACCAACCTTTGCTGGAAAGGTTAATCCTGATGCCTACATTGATTGGGAGACACGCATGGAGTATATCTTTGACTATTACCATTACTCCGAGCTAAGGAAGGTCTCTCTAGCTGCTGCTCAGCTCACTGACACCGCCTTGACATGGTGGGATCGAGAGCTATCCGAGAGGAGAAGGCTAAGGCGTGCACCCATTGCTCTTTGGGATGACATGAGAGCCATGCTGAGGAGAAGATATGTGCCAAGTTACTACTACCGTGACTTGCAAAAGAGGTTCAGGAAGCTCACTCAAGGATCCAAGTCAGTTGAGGAGTACTATGAAGAGTTTGATGCTATGAGGAACCGCTTAGAAGTTCAAGACTCTGAGGAAACCTTGATGGCACAATTCTTGGATGGACTTCAAGATAGGATAACAAGAAAGGTGGAGAGACAGAACTATGAGCACTTCCATGATCTAATCCACTTTGCTATCCAAGCAGAGCAACACATCAAGCGCAAAACCGCAGCTACAAGTAGAAGTAAGAACACTTGGACTCCACCAGCTCAAAGAAATGACAAAGGCAAGTCCATTGAGGTTGAGAACCGATTCAAGAAGAACTCCACTGCTGATACATCTAAGGGCAACAAGGCTGATCAAAGCAAGCCTAGTGCACCTAGAAACCGAGACATCACTTGCTACAAGTGCCAAGGTAAGGGGCATTATGCGAGAGATTGTCCTAATCAAAGAGTCATGATCCTTAGAGAAGATGGAGGATATGAGACTCAAGAAGAAGAAGCAGAAGCGGATGCTACTGATGAAGAGATCACTGACTATCCAGATGAGGGAGAGATACTTGTGACAAGAAGAGTACTTAGTGCCATGTTCGAACCAGAAACCATTCAAAGGGAAAACATCTTTCATACAAGATGCACCATTGAATCTAAGGTATGTAGCTTGATCATTGATGGTGGTTCATGTACTAATGTTGCTAGCAAGTATTTGGTTGATAAGCTAGGTCTCAAGACAACCACGCATCCAAGACCTTATAGATTGAAGTGGTTAAATGATGAAACCGAGCTGAAGATTGGTGAACAAGTGGAAGTTTCTTTCAGCATAGGCCGATATGCTGACAAGGTAATTTGTGATGTGGTTCCTATGCAAGCTGGTCATCTTTTGCTTGGCAGGCCTTGGCAATTTGACAAGGAGACCATACACAATGGACGCACCAACTACTATAGCTTCACTCACAACAACCGCAAGCACAATCTAGCTCCTTTAACTCCACAACAAGTCTTTGACTTGCAAAAGGATATGAGCAAAGGAAACAAGGTAAGTAAGACTAATCTCTATATTAGTCCATCTAAAGTTTTAAAATCTTTAGAGAACAAAACACAGGTGCTACTAATGATCTTTAAGGAAGGTGTTTTGACAGATTATCAAGATCAAGAACTCCCACCAGAAGTTGTGCAACTACTTGAGAAGTTCCCTGATATCTTTCCAGAAGATATTCCTGCTGGTTTACCACCAATAAGAGGAATAGAACACCAGATTGATCTAGTACCAGGAGCTCCATTGCCAAACCGACCAGCCTATAGAGTCAATCCGGAGGAAGCCAAAGAATTGGAGAGACAAGTGCAAGACTTGATGGACAAGGGATACATAAGAGAGAGTCTAAGCCCTTGTGCAGTTCCAGTTCTTCTAGTGCCAAAGAAAGATGGGACTTGGAGGATGTGTGTTGATTGCCGAGCTATAAACAACATCACCATCAAGTATAGACATCCAATCCCACGGCTAGATGACATGCTAGATGAACTCAGTGGTGCCACTATCTTCTCAAAGATAGATTTGAAGAGTGGTTATCACCAGGTAAGAATGAAAGAAGGAGATGAGTGGAAGACTGCTTTCAAGACCAAGAGAGGTCTCTATGAGTGGCTAGTCATGCCATTTGGTCTTACCAATGCTCCAAGCACTTTCATGCGCCTCATGAACCATGTTCTAAGGGAGTACATCTGTAAGTTTGTAGTTGTATACTTTGATGATATCTTAGTCTATAGCAACAGCTTAGAAGATCATCTTATTCATCTTGAAAAGGTTTTGGAAACCTTGCGCCAAGAGCATCTTTATGCTAATCTCAAGAAATGTACCTTTTGCACTGATCAACTAGTTTTCCTAGGCTTTGTTGTTAGTTCACAGGGTCTAAAGGTAGATGAAGAGAAGATCAAGGCAGTGCAAGAATGGCCCACGCCAACTACAATAGGTCATGTGAGGAGTTTCCATGGACTAGCAAGCTTTTATAGAAGATTTGTCCGAGACTTCAGCACCATAGCAGCCCCATTAACTTCAGTAATCAAGAAAGATGTAGCTTTCAAATGGGGAAGTGAACAGGATGAGGCCTTTCAAAACCTCAAAGATAGTTTGACTAATGCTCCTGTTTTAGTTTTACCTGATTTTAACAAAACTTTTGAGATTGAATGTGATGCATCAGGGACAGGTATTGGAGCAGTGTTGACTCAAGGAGGAAAGCCAGTAGCATTCTTCAGTGAGAAGTTACATGGAGCTACACTCAACTATCCTACCTATGATAAAGAGTTATATGCACTAGTGAGGTCATTGGAGACTTGGCAGCACTATCTACTCTCTAAGGAGTTTGTGATCCACACTGACCACGAGACACTCAAGTATTTGAGAGGACAAACTACCTTGAAGAAGAGGCACGCAAGGTGGCTAGAGTTTGTGGAATCTTTTCCTTACATCATCAAGTACAAGAAGGGAAAGGAGAACATTGTAGCTGATGCTTTGTCAAGAAGGCATGCGCTTATATCTTTGATGGAGGCCAAGGTAATGGGGTTTGAGCACATCAAAGAGCAATACCAAGAAGATCCAGACTTTGGAGACATCTACAAGCAATGCAAGCAAGCAGCATTCGGATCCTTCTATCAGCATGATGAGTTTCTATTTAAGGATAAGAGGTTGTGTATTCCACAAGGTTCCATGCGAGACTTGATCTTGAGAGAAGCACATGGTGGTGGACTTATGGGACACTTTGGACGTGACAAAACCTTGAGTATAGTGGCAGAACACTTCTATTGGCCACACTTGAGGAGAGATGTTGAGAGGCTATGCGCAAGATGCATTGTTTGCCTCAAAGCTAAATCCAGGTTACATCCTCATGGTCTTTACATTCCTTTACCTATCCCTGACCTACCTTGGGTAGATATTTCCATGGATTTTGTTTTAGGTTTGCCAAAGATCAGAAACAAGGACTCCATCTTTGTTGTGGTGGACAGGTTTTCTAAGATGGCTCATTTTATTCCTTGCAATAAGACTAATGATGCCACTCAAACTGCTGATTTATTCTTTAAAGAAGTGGTTAAGCTTCATGGTATTCCTAGAACTATTGTTTCTGACAGGGACACAAAGTTCTTGAGCCACTTTTGGAGGACCATCTGGAGGAAGTTGGGTACCAAGCTCTTGTTCTCTACCACTTGCCATCCTCAAACTGATGGACAAACTGAGGTTGTTAACCGCACCCTATCCACTCTCTTGAGAGCCACGGTTGGTAAGAACTTGAGGAATTGGCTTGATTGTTTACCTTTCATTGAATTTGCTTATAATAGAGTTCCTCATTCAGCTACTAAACTTTCACCTTTTGAGATTGTGTATGGTTTTAAGCCAATGACTCCTTTAGATCTCTCTCCTATTCTACCACAAAAGGATCAAATGGTGAGTACTGATGGTGAGACTAAGGCTGAACTTATGAAGAAAATCCACCAGAAGGTTAAGGAGAACCTAGAGAAGCAAAATGAGCAAAACAAGAAGCAAGGTGACAAGGGAAGAAAGGAGGTTTCATTTGAACCAGGAGATTGGGTTTGGTTACATATGAGGTCCGAGAGGTTCCCAAAGCAAAGGAAGTCCAAGCTCTCACCAAGGGGAGATGGCCCCTTCAAAGTCTTGAAGAAGATCAATGACAATGCCTATCAATTGGAGCTGCCGGTTGAGTTTAATGTTTCTTCTACTTTCAATGTGTCAGATTTATCTTACTTTCATGCAGATGAAACTGTTCTGAGGTCAGAACCTTCTCAAGAGGGAGAGAATGATGAGGACATAGAACCAGATATCAACATCCCCACACTCAGACAAGCTCCAAGGACAAGATCAGGAACTAGAGGTGTTGCTGCTAGCTTTAACAAAGCCATAGAAGTCCTTCTCATCAAAAGCAACATCAACACCAAGCTAGAAGCCATCACAAACCGCATGGATCAATTCACTATAACCGGAGGAGAAGCTAATAAAGATGAAGCTTATGTTATACAAGTTGGTCCAAAGGATGATGATAATATATGGTCCATTCTTCCTCACAAAGGAATGGTTTCCTTATTTGTCATCACGCCTAAGTGAAACGGTGAGCATTGAGAAGAGAAGAGCAAGCCTTCAAACGACATCACTTCACAAGAATCAAAAGAGGCTCCTCTCCAACGGCTACTTCTTTTCAAACCTCATCCGCATCAAAGGTAAGTAAGGTAAGTCCATTTACATTATGATTTATATCCTATGATTTATCTTGCAGGGTCTTGAGACATTTTATTTCTTTTATTTCTTTTCGTTGAGTCAGGCATTGTTTAGCCTATGCTTTCTTAAGTCCTAGATCGAGTCTTTGTATTGTTTTTTTTGCTTCAAGACCCCTAGAAGGGCACAACTGCATTGGACACTATATAAGTCCCTTATAAGCAGTCATGTATCTTTAACCTTTATGAAATATATGAGTCAGTTTGCCCCTAGCAACTAAACCTAAAGTCTTTGAGAGTTTGTGAGAAGCAGCCTCCAAGCAAAACGTGATTTATCAAACTCCTCTCCATAGAGTTTGTGGTTTCACCTCGATCCATCTCTTTGGTTGTGTGATTCAATCAACCTTCACTCCATCTATCCATCTCTATATCATTGTTGAGTTGTTTATACGAACAAGCAACAAGGATCCATCATTCATCAACACGCCATCTTTCATCCCTTGAAGTGTCAAGTTGGTTATTCGACCAAGTGGTGCTTTCCATCCTCCATTGGTGTCTTTGCGAGTCTCAATACAACCGGATCCTTCACTCAAACCATCCTCTACATCAGATCCTTCCATCTCACTCCACTTCATTAGCAACCGGTTCTTTGATCCTCACCACTATCCAACCAGCTTGAGCAAGGGCCTCTTTGTGCCTATATCAAGAAGATCTTTGAAACACACTCTTACAATGTTTTCCCAAAATACAAGCTTCACAATCATTATTCTTAAACATGACACCTGGAAACATTAAGCTCAAGGCTCTAACATGAGGATGACCTAGTCTAGCATGCCACAAATCATCCTTGCTTAAAGAAGAAACAGAACTAAAAGAAACACAAGACTTTGAAATAGGTGCAAGATCTTCAAGCATATAAAGATCTCCTTTGGTGGCTCCTTGCCCAATCAACTCACTGCTCTCAATATCCTGAAACTTCACATCATTAGGACTAAAAATAACATTGCATTGAAGATCAGTGGTGCATCTCTTGACAGATAACAGGTTTGAAGTAAACTCAGGCATGAAAAATGCTTTAGAATCTCTATCAAACAACTTCAACCTACCAATGCCTTTTATGGGAATCCTATCACCATTTGCAATCATAACATGGCCATGAGCAGGTTCAATGTCTTTAATAAGAGTACTATCACTTATCATATGATGAGATGCACCAGAATCAACAATTAAAGGCTTATGCATGTTTCTAGCCATATTGGTCCTAGGAGAATGCTTCAAGGACTCTAATACTCCTCTCAATCTATTAGAGAGACTAGAAGCATTCGCAGCAGGATATGAGTTCTCAAACATGCCTAGCAACCTATCATGATCACAAGACATTTTATAAGCAGAATATGAGTAACCAAGGGTGTTTCCGAGAGTGTTACCAGACTCCTTAAGAGCCTTGATGAGTGCATCAATGTCAGACCTCCTGATCATCTCCTGATCCAAGCTTTTTCCACTTAAGTGATGAGACGTTAGAGCTTTGCCTTCACTTTCACCCGCTTGATTACTTGGGCTAGCTCCGGATAAACTAGAACCAGTAACTTCAGCAGAAAGGTGAGCTTTAGCTTCTCTATCCTTGTTGAACTTGCTAGGTTTGAGATGTGGGTGAAGGATCCAACATTGACTCTTCTTATGACCCGGCTTCTTGCAGTGATCACAGCTCCCTTCAAACCTCTCACCATACTTTCTTCCTTCACCCTTGTAACCCGCCTTGTTAGCTTGAGCTTCCTCTGCTTGGTGAGCCATAGAAAAATCTCCCCCCTTGCCATCAAACAAGCCGAGAGACCCTTCCTCTTTCTAAAGTTGAGCACAGACTTCCTCCATGGTGGGTAAGCTTGCCGATCTCAGTATGTGTTTGATGACATCCTTATAGCAAGGATCAAGTGTCATCATCAGTCCAAACACCTGATCCTGTTCCCTCCTCTCCATGAGATCCGCTTGATCACTTGTGCTTGGCCTTAAGCTCTCTAGTTCAGACCATAAAGATCTAAACTTCCCAATGTGTTTAGTTAGCTCCACTCCATCTTGCATCAAGGAAGTGATAGCTCTCTTCAACTCAAACACTCGGCTTAGGTTTGAGACATTTCCAAATGTCTTTTGGAGAGTCTCCCATAGGTGTTTGGGAGTCTCACAGTAGCTGTAAGCTTCAAGCAAGTGAATCTCTAGTGATGCTTGAAGGACCGAGAGCACCATCAAGTCATCTTGAACCCACTTCTTGTCTTCAGCTAAAGCAAGCGCTTTTCCACCCTCACCATCTTCATCTTCTTTGGCCACTGGTTCTGGACCATCATCAGTGATGTGGTTCCACAACCCTAGCCTCCCAATAGCAGTCTTCACCAAGCGAGACCACAGCAAATAGTTTCTACCACCTTTCAAAGCAATCGGAACTGTAACCAGTTTGTTTCCACCCATCTTCTCTTGAACCGACTTGAATGAATCTCAAAGCTTCAATCTTGTAACTCAGCTGAAGAACCTCACGAACTGGACCTCAGGAACACAAGAACACAAGATAACCAGTACGCAAGACACCAACTTTATCACAAGAACCTTTGAATCCGCAAGAACACAAGAGAGAGAAGAAGTAGAAATGACTCGATCTCTTAATACTACAGCCAACCTGGCTCCGATACCATGATATTTTAGAGATTAGTAAGTGTATTAAGAGAGTAGAGAAGAGAATCCAAGATTAGAGAACAGAATAAGAAAGATTTGTATAAGGAACTATTTGAGAATCATGATGAACAAGAGAGAGAGAGAGTTGTGTAGAGAGATAAACTCTTGATTAATTATTATGAGAGATCAATACAGGATATATAAAGAGAGATTACAAATGGTTTGCGCAGCCTAGATCACTATGCTAAGCATGTGGAGTCAAAGATAATACTAGGCTGAGGTTAATCACATGCTTGATGCCAAAGGTATCTTGACTAGATGTTGATTACTTTCCAGCCTGTCAATAGCTGCAAAGGGGCGCGCTACAACGGTCACAAACTCTTCCTTTGAACTCAGCAAACCTTCCTTCTCAACCCAAGGCTCCTTCATTGCTTTCACTCGCCAAGTTACCTTACTGCACATCCCATTTACCTTTTACTGTGTGGTAACTTTATTTTTACCACACAGTAACTTTTCCCAAGTTACATTCTCCTTCTTATCTTCTCTCATAATTCCTAACCTCTTCTCTCACTCCTTTCAACATTCTCCACTGATTAGTGGTTCCAAATAAAGCTTCTTAGATCGTGGTTCATCCTGGTTTGATAAGAATCATGAAGATATTGCCATATGTCCGAACAGGCTAATCTGGAATCATCTAGATAGAAAGTGGGATATCTTCTTAATCACAACTCCTATGAGACTTATTCAACATCCTGGTTATTCTCCACTGATTAGTGGTTCCAAATAAAGCTTCTTAGATCGTGGTTCATCCTGGTTTGATAAGAATCATGAAGATATTGCCATATGTCCGAACAGGCTAATCTGGAATCATCTGGATAGAAAGTGGGATATCTTCTTACTCACAACTCCTATGAGATTTATTCAACTTCCTGGTTATTCTCCACTGATTAGTGGTTCCAAATAAAGCTTCTTAGATCGTGGTTCATCCTGGTTTGATAAGAATCATGAAGATATTGCCATATGTCCGAACAGGCTAATCTGGAATCATCTAGATAGAAAGTGGGATATCTTCTTAATCACAACTCCTATGAGACTTATTCAACTTCCTGGTTATTCTCCACTGATTAGTGGTTCCAAATAAAGCTTCTTAGATCGTGGTTCATCCTGGTTTGATAAGAATCATGAAGATATTGCCATATGTCCGAACAGGCTAATCTGGAATCATCTAGATAGAAAGTGGGATATCTTCTTAATCACAACTCCTATGAGACTTATTCAACTTCCTGGTTATTCTCCACTGATTAGTGGTTCCAAATAAAGCTTCTTAGATCGTGGTTCATCCTGGTTTGATAAGAATCATGAAGATATTGCCATATGTCCGAACAGGCTAATCTGGAATCATCTGGATATAAAGTGGGATATCTTCTTACTGACAACTCCTGTGAGATTTATTCAACTTCCTGGTTATTCTCCACTGATTCGTGGTTCCAAATAAAGCTTCTTAGATCGTGGTTCATCCTGGTTTGATAAGAATCATGAAGATATTGCCATATGTCCGAACAGGCTAATCTGGAATCATCTGGATAGAAAGTGGGATATCTTCTTACTCACAACTCCTATGAGATTTATTCAACTTCCTGGTTATTCTCCACTGATTAGTGGTTCCAAATAAAGCTTCTTAGATCGTGGTTCATCCTGGTTTGATAAGAATCATGAAGATATTGCCATATGTCCGAACATGCCAATCTGGAATCATCTGGATAGAAAGTGAGATATCTTCTTACTCACAACTCCTATGAGATTTATATTATTTTTAGACATTTAGATGTGTTTCAAGTGTTTAAAGTGTTTGTATCCGAGATCAAAGTCTAGAAATGAGTATGAGAGTATGCAAGAGTATGAGAGAAAAGAGTTTAGTATCGAAGTGCTTGATTTGATTAATGAGAGAGTTTACAATATATATAGGAAGGGAGTAAGCTAGGGTTTAATACAAATGAGTGGCTTAGACTAGTTCACTATTCTAAGGGAGGAGCGCATTGTTCAAATGCTTGGACCAGGATCACTCCGCGTATCCAGCCTGTGCCAGTCTGTCTCCGCTGCATAGTGACCTTATCTAGCATAGTAACCTCATCCACAAACGGTCACAAGACCAGCTTCTTCCTTAAACCCTCTTCTTGATCTAGAGTGTCTCGCCAACTTGCTTCACACTTCTCACCCATTTACTTACCTCAGTAACTTTCCCTTTCACCACGGTAACATAAAGTTACTGCCACAGTAACTTTTTCCCAACTTATGAGATGTGGTGAAAGGTTAAGTTATGAGGATCTTGGTTGAGATGATCCGTACGGATCCGTACTGTCCGTACTGTACGGATCACTCACCAACACTTAACCCCATTTTACTCCTCATCCTCTCAAGCTCAACTCTCCAATCCTCTAAGTAAACACCTCAACTTAACACTCCCCCTCAAGCTTGACCATGTGGAACAAGTCAAGCTTGGAATGCTGTTCAATCTCCCTCATTAAAACCTCAACAAGGAAAACCCATTTGGGACAAAACCTTGAAGAGGAAAAAGAGTAGAGACATCCCAGCAGGGGAGCATTTAGTTGGTACCTCTTAGATCAATGAGGCCCAGCCTAATGTGGATGGACTCCATTGTCTTCTGCCTTGCCGCCTTTGTGAACACATCAGCTAACTGATCTTCACTCCTTGTATAACATGGTAACACCACTCCAAGTACAATCATCTGCCTAACCTTGTGACAGTCCACCTCAATGTGTTTAGTCCTCTCATGGAACACACTGTTGGAGGCTATGTGAATGGCAGCTTGATTGTCACAATGCATGACCATAGGTGTGGCTTGATCAACCTCCAAATGCTTCAGGATTCCTTTGATCCACACCAACTCGTTAGTAAGCTTGAGCATTGCACGGTACTCAGCTTCAGCACTAGAGCAAGACACCACCTTCTGCTTCTTGCTCTTCCACGTAACCAGATTGCCTCCAATGAACGTGCAGTAGCCTGTTGTTGATCTTCTATCAGCTCTATCACCTGCCCAATCCGCATCACAATACCCCACAGCTTCAGTACTCTTGTTACAACCCATCCAGATACCTAGACTCCTGGTTCCATTCAGATACATCAGCAACCTTTCCACCATTCTCCAATGGTGCTCCTTGGGCACTTGCATGTGCTGACTGACTTGGTTAACCGCAAAACATATATCTGGCCGAGTGATAGTCAGGTATATGAGCTTCCCCACCAGTTTCCTATACAGCTTTGGATCTTTGAACGGCTTGCTATCTTCAGTCTCCCCCTCACGTGGAACTTTGTACCCATCCTCCATAGGCATCTTGGCTGTCTTCCCTTCATCTAAACCTGCATCTTTCAAAAGATCAAGTGTATATTTCCTCTGAGATATGAACAAACCTTCCTTGGATCTACATAACTCAATTCCAAGGAAGTATTTCATTTCTCCCAAATCTTTAATCTCAAACACTGACTTTAGGAAAGCCTTAGTCTCTTGAATCCCTGTCTTATCAGAACCAGTAATAATTATATCATCAACATAGACAAGGATACAGATGATACCTGAGGGTGTGGTGAGGGTGAAGAGAGTGTGATCAAGTTCACATTTCTTGAATCCTCTCCCATTCAAGGTGGTGCTTAGTTTGTGGTACCACGCTCTTGGAGATTGCTTAAGTCCATAGATAGCTTTCTTGAGTCTCAACACATTCCCTTTCTTAACCAAGTGTTCTAGACCCGGTGGTGGTAACATGTAGACCTCATCCTCAAGCTCTCCTTGCAAGAATGCATTCTTGACATCCATTTGCCAAAGATCCCACTCCAAGTTCACAGCAAGAGACAACACCACTCTAATCGTATGAAGTTTGGCAACTGGAGCAAACGTGTCTATGTAGTCTTCTCCATAGGTTTGAGTGAATCCTCTAGCTACCAACCGAGTCTTCCGTCTATCAATCTTGCCATTAGGTAGATACTTGATGGTAAAGATCCACTTACAAGACACTGCCTTCTTTCCCTTTGGCAATGTGCTTTCATACCAGGTATCATTCTTTATCATTGCACCAGCTTCATCATTCACTGAGTCTCTCCACTCTTGAATCAGCATGGCTTCCTCATAACTCCTCGGAACATAGCTCTCATCTAAGCTCACTGTGAAAGCTTGATGTTCTTCAGGAAAGCTTGCAAAAGAACACACAGCTTGAGATGGATGCTCAACCGCTTGAGCATTGTAATACACCCTTGTATTCACCCAGTTGGATGCATCTCTCTTTACCCTTGTGCTTCTTCTCAAAGTAGGCTGTGGAGATTGCTGCATTACTTCCTCCTCATTTCCACTACTAGCCGCTTCTTCACTAGACTGACTTGCTTCAACTCCACCACTTGGCTGACTCTCTTCAGCTCCTGAACTAGAACTGGACATCTCAACACCTTGATCATGAGCACCAGAACTCTCCTCTGAACCAGAACTTTCTTCTGCTCCAGTTGGTTCTTCTCCCCCCTCATGGTCAAGGTGTGGTGCCTCCTGATGATTCCCATCACCTTGATTGTTCCCATTGGCCGGACCTTGATGATCCACATTGATTCCCATCCCTTGTAGGATAGTCCTCAGTACTGAAGCTCTATCACTGGTAAGATCCTTCAAATCTTCCTGGTTTTGCTCCTCATAGTACCCTCTTTCTTCTATGAATTTCACTTCCCTTGATACTAACACACGCCTTGTGTCAGGATCATAGCATTTGTAACCTTTCTGGCTAGCTGAATAGCCAATGAACATAGCCTTGACACTTCTTGCTTCAAGCTTGTTTCTCATCTCACTTGCAATCATCACATAACACAAGCAACCAAAGACCCGCATATACTCCAGATTAGGCTTGGACTGATTAAGTACCTCAAATGGGGACTTGCTTTGAAGCACCAAGGTTGGGGTTCTATTGATCAGGTAACAAGCCGTGGATACTGCATCACTCCAAAATCTCTTGGGAACCTTTGACTGGAGCATGATGGTTCTTGCCACTTCCATAAGGTGCCGGTTCTTTCTTTCAGCAACCCCATTTTGTTGTGGAGTGTAAGGGCAACTCGTCTGGTGCAGTATACCATGCTGTGCTAGATGATGCTTGAATGCATGTCCAGTGTACTCTCCTCCATTATCTGACCTGAAGATTTTTATCTTGGCATTGTAATGGTTAGTCACATAGGATTGAAAACTTTTAAATGCATCAAGCACCCTATCTTTGGTTGGAATTAAAGTTAACCAGGTGTATTTGGATTTTTCATCAATGAAAGAGACATAATACTTGAAATTATCTCTAGACAAGCAAGGAGAGGTCCAAACATCAGAATGAACAAGGTCAAAACAATTTTTATAAACCGTAGAAGAGTTTGGAAAAACAGTTTTACAATGCTTGCCTAAAATACAAGCTTCACAATCTTTGTTCTCAAAAGAAACACCTGGCAACATCAGTTTAAAAGCCTTATTATGAGGGTGTCCTAGTCTAGTATGCCACAATGCATTTTTACTTAGACTAGGAGCAGAAACAGAAGTAAATAAACAGCAACGATCAGAAATAGGAGCAAGATCTTCAAGCAAATATAAGTCTCCTTTTGTCACTCCTTTCCCAATGAGCTTGCTGCTCTCAATATCCTGAAACTTGACATCATTAGGGCTGAATATGACATTACAATTTAAATCAGTGGCACATTTCTTAACTGACAACAAGTTTGAGGTAAATGTTGGCATATATAATGCCTTAGATTCCCTATCAAAGAGTTTAAGACTTCCTATCCCTTTGATAGGTATCTTTGCACCATCAGCAATCATCACATGACCAGTAGTAGGCATAATATTTCTTATTAAGCTAGTGTCACTGATCATGTGGTGAGTGCATCCAGAATCAATCACTAAAGGTCTAGTGATGATAGGCTTAGCAATGAGAGCAAGAATACTAGAAGGTTTAAATGCATGCTCAATCTTAGCAATATTAGAACTACTAGAATGATTATGCATTACTCTTAAACTATCCAGCATCCTAGCATTTCTATCAATCTCAATGCCTTTATCTATCAACCTAGCACCAAAGGATGAGCCCTCAATGTTACCATTTTCCTTGAAGAGTTTGATCAAGGCATCAAGATCAGACTTCTTGAGATACTCTTGATCACTTGTCCCGCGATTGCTTGGTTCACCAGAGTAAGCAACCATGGACCTCTCTTCATTAGTTTCCTTGCTGGTACTCGCACCACTGGACTTCTCAGCCTTGTACCCTTTCTTCTCACGATCTTTCATGAACTTTGCCGGCTTCAGATGAGGGTGGAGAATCCAGCACTGACTCTTCTTATGTCCATGCTTCTTGCAATGATCACAATCCCCATCAAACTTCTCATACTTCCCTTGAGTCGCTTTGTTTGCTTGTGGAGCTTCCTCTTGCTCAACTTGTGTAGCTTGATTCACCAGTGCAAGCTCCCCTTTCTTCCCAAACAATCCAATGGTACCTTGCTCCTTTTGGATTCTTGCAACCACATTCTCAAGATCCGGTAAGTTGTCCTCCCTCAACAAGTGTTGGATCAGCCCTTGGTATGCTGGATTCAATGTGAGTAGAAGCCCGAACACCTTGTCCTGCTCTCTCCTCTTGTTAAGCTCATCCGCATCCACAGTACTTGGCCTCAACATCTCGAGTTCAGACCAGAGTGATCTAAACCTTCCCAAGTGTTTAGTAAACTCCATATCCTCTTGAACCAAGTGGTTCAATGCATGCTTAACCTCAAACACTCTGCTCAGGTTTGAGGTGTTTCCATACACCTTCTTTAAGGTGTCCCATAGCTCCTTAGCTGACTCACAGTAGCTATACGCATCTAGGATTGCTGGATCGAGTGAGTTTTGAAGAACTGACAGCACTTGCATATCTTCTTGTTCCCATTTCTCAAACGCATCTTGAGCAGCTTCTCCTTCATCACCTCCTTGAGTGATGAGCTTTGGAGCTTCACCTACAGTGATATGCTTCCACAAGCCTTTCATTCCTACAGCAGTCTTCACCATCCGAGACCACACCAAGTAGTTGTTTCCCTTGAAACAAACCGCAACCTTCATCTTCATGCTTCCTCCACTATCCATGACAAAGACACTAACTTTCTAACACCAAAGTCTTGAGCTTTTCACTGAGAGTTTCAACAACCACAAACAAGAATCTTCTAAGCTTCCGCGAACCACCAAAGTATCCCCGAGAGTTTGAATCACCACAAAGTAACAATCTTTCTTCAAGGAACCAGCTTGAACCGCCAAGTTTGAATTTTAAATCTTGAACAAACCGCCAAAACTAACAACGAATCTAGCTTGAGTCTTCACAGCTTCAACGAACCACAAAGAAACAAGCTTGAGCTCCGAAATCGCCAAGAACACCAAGAACACCAAGAACACGAAGAAGATCTTCAAAGCTTCAGCTTTGAATCTTCAAAGTTAACCCGCGAACCAAAGATCTTCTAACCTGGCTCTGATACCATATTATTTTTAGACATTTAGATGTGTTTCAAGTGTTTAAAGTGTTTGTATCCGAGATCAAAGTCTAGAAATGAGTATGAGAGTATGCAAGAGTATGAGAGAAAAGAGTTTAGTATCGAAGTGCTTGATTTGATTAATGAGAGAGTTTACAATATATATAGGAAGGGAGTAAGCTAGGGTTTAATACAAATGAGTGGCTTAGACTAGTTCACTATTCTAAGGGAGGAGCGCATTGTTCAAATGCTTGGACCAGGATCACTCCGCGTATCCAGCCTGTGCCAGTCTGTCTCCGCTGCATAGTGACCTTATCTAGCATAGTAACCTCATCCACAAACGGTCACAAGACCAGCTTCTTCCTTAAACCCTCTTCTTGATCTAGAGTGTCTCGCCAACTTGCTTCACACTTCTCACCCATTTACTTACCTCAGTAACTTTCCCTTTCACCACGGTAACATAAAGTTACTGCCACAGTAACTTTTTCCCAACTTATGAGATGTGGTGAAAGGTTAAGTTATGAGGATCTTGGTTGAGATGATCCGTACGGATCCGTACTGTCCGTACTGTACGGATCACTCACCAACACTTAACCCCATTTTACTCCTCATCCTCTCAAGCTCAACTCTCCAATCCTCTAAGTAAACACCTCAACTTAACAA
>NW_026617406.1:0-17423 GCF_000801105.2 Raphanus sativus | reverse complement strand
GGACTGGAGTGAGGCAAAACATAAGAAAGTATGGAGGGATGCTTGTGAAGATGAAATTGCGAGTATCAAGAAGAATAAAACATGGACTCTAGTCGATCTACCTGATGGATGCAAAGCTATTGGGTTGAAGTGGGTCTTTAAACTGAAACGCAACGCTGATGGGAGTATAAATAAATACAAAGCAAGACTTGTGGCAAAAGGCTACGTACAACGACATGGTATTGACTTTGAGGAAGTGTTTGCTCCAGTTGCAAGACTAGAAACTGTGAGAGTAATCATAGCTTTGGCTGCGTCTAACTCATGGGAGATACATCATCTCGATGTGAAAACGGCATTCTTGCATGGAGAACTGCTAGAAGAAGTATATGTATCTCAACCGGAGGGTTTCAAGGTGAGAGGAAGTGAAACAAAGGTCTACAAATTGCACAAGGCGCTCTACGGTTTGAAGCAGGCACCTAGAGCCTGGAATGTGAAGCTAAAACAGATTCTTAAGGAGCTCGGCTTTAGTAAGTGTTCTAAAGAACCATCGTTGTTTCACAGAAGAACAAAGAAATCACAGCTCCTGGTTGCAGTGTATGTGGATGATCTGCTCGTTACGGGTTCAAACTTAGAAGATATCAATGAGTTCAAGCTAGAGATGGCGACGAAGTTTGAGATGAGTGATCTCGGAAAGCTTAATTACTATTTGGGGATAGAGGTTATACAGTTGAAAGATGGCGTGATCCTAAAACAAGAAAGATATGCAACTAGGATTCTCGATGAGGCAGGAATGAGTGAATGTAATGCGGTTCATGTGCCAATGGAACCAGGTCTGAAGCTTGCTCAATCACCAGAAGAAGAAGCAGTCAATGAAACTGAGTTCCGGAGAAACATAGGATGCCTAAGATACCTGATTCACACAAGACCAGACCTAGCTCAGAGTGTTGGTGTGCTTAGTCGTTATATGCATAATCCGAGGAGTTCTCATGCGGCTGCGTTGAAACAGGTTTTGAGATACCTCAAGGGAACTTGTTCTCTCGGCCTCTACTACAAGAACAGTGGTGAGAAAGAACTTGTGGGATACAGTGATAGTAGCTACAACTCTGATCCTGACGATGGTAAGAGTACCACAGGCCACATTTTCTATCTTAATGGATGTCCGGTCACCTGGTGTTCACAGAAGCAGGAGATCGTTGCATTATCATCGTGTGAAGCGGAGTTTATGGCAGCTACAGAGACGGCGAAACAGGCTATATGGTTGCAGGACTTACTTGAGGAAATCACAGAGGGAGAAGCAGGAAAGGCAATCATACGCATTGACAACAAGTCAGCCATTGCGTTAACTAAAAATCCGGTGTTCCACGGTCGTTCTAAACATATACATACAAGGTACCACTTCATTAGGGAATGCGTGGAGGATGGACTAGTAACCGTAGAACATATAGCTGGAACACTGCAAAAGGCCGACATGCTTACAAAACCACTTGGTAGGATCAAGTTCAAGGAGTCTAGAAGTCTTGTTGGGATTCAAAGTGTGTCAAGTGATGAAGTCAAGCTTAAGGGGGAGATTGTTGACTTAAGCTTGAAGTTAACTTGAGATAGAAGTTATCCTAATGAGATTAGGATTAGAAGGATTGATGTTTATCCAAAGATATATTACCTAATGAGTTTAGGAACTTGTAATAGCTATATAAGGAGATGCTAAGTTTGTAGCATAACTTATGAGTTTGAGTTTGAGTCTTGAGAGCTATCAATAAAGTGAGTACTTTTGAGATATCAAGTTTGCATTCATAAGGTTTACGATTCAATAATCTAGAGATAGGGAGATAAAATTGTTTGGGAGGACAATTACATCTCTTTCAGCTGTGAATCATTATGATATGAGCAAGGAGGCTTCTCCATCTTCCTCATCTTCTTGTTCTCCTGTGACTGGACCAAACATGGTATGTCACGCCAATCTCATAGTCCTGTTTTTTTTTCTTTCTCTGTTTTGTAGTATTAATTTCAACTTATAAACGAACTTAGTTTGAGATACCGTGTCGGATCGGTTAAGACAAAGTTCTGTTAAAATTCTAGGTTATAGCAAATAACCATGAGCAAGACAATAGCAGATTCAAGGGTCCTTGCATATTGTCCGATCTTAACGAACCGCCAAGAGCAGCCTCTGAGATTTCAATTTCATCACCAAGAAGCTCAAAGACCAACGGAGATCAACAGAGCGAGATCACAACAACAACAACAGCAAGTACATCAGAAGAGAAACCAACTACTCTCACGAAACCGGACAAGATTCTTCCGTGTCCGAGATGCGAAAGCGTGAACACCAAGTTCTGTTACTACAACAACTACAACGTTAGCCAGCCGCGTTACTTCTGTAGGAACTGTCAGAGGTACTGGACAGCTGGTGGATCCATGAGAAACGTCCCCGTCGGCTCAGGACGCCGCAAGAACAAAGGATGGGCTTCTTCAAACCATTACTTGCAGGTCACGTCGTCTGAGGATTATGAGAACAACAATAACTCGGGAACGATCCTCAGTTTCGGTTCTTCAGAATCTTCGGTTACAGACACTGGCAAGCATCAAGAAAACAAAACCCACCAGGGGTATCTTCCACCGCAAGTAATGTTACCTAATAATACTTCTCCTTGGCCTTACCAATGGAGTCCAACGGGTCCTAATACTGGTTTCTACCCTATCCCTTTCTATTGGGGCTGCACGGTTCCTATATGCCCTACCTCAGAGACTTCACCATGTTTAGGGAAACGATCAAGGGATCAAACTGAAGGTGACACCAAAGATACTATTCTTAGAACTAGCGAAGCTACAAAGAACGTGGTGTGGCCTAAGTTACCGACAAAGCCTGAGAAAAAAGGACTCAGTTTGTTCAATGGATTTGAAACAAAGGGTAGCAACAGAAGAAGCTTGGTCCCTGAAACGTCTATTAATCTACAAGCAAACCCTGCAGCGATGTGTAGATCTATGAACTTCAGGGAGAGCATGCAACAATAATCAAACACTGATATAGTATATATATATACAAGTTTATTCATGGAGTTAGATATTTGAATAACCTAATTGTTACCTTGTGAAAGAAGGAAAAGCTGTGTAGCTATTTTGTTGTTGGAACTATGTATTATTTTGTACACAAATAGAAATATTTTTGGTAGTTGTAGACATTCCTCTCCATTGTCTTATGAACTTGCAACATATATAATAAGCTTTTAGATTAATATCTCCCTGATCTATATGCCATGTTGGCATAGAACATGAAGTTACAATTACAGTTTTGCCCATGATTCCTACGTATAAATATAAACTCTAAATCCAATTGTCCTCTCAGGTAAGTGCCTGTGAGAAGAACATAAAGGCTTCAAATTATTAGCTTGTAAGTACTTGGTTAGTAACTTAGTGTAGATGGGTCAAGTTAGTTCAAGATAAGAGATAAGTAAAACTGGAATATGAAACCAAAGAAAAAGAAAGAAAGCAGAGCATCTTTCACTTTCATTTTTGGATTAAAGAAAAGAATCCAACTAACACAGGAAAAAAGCCTAAAGAAGAGCATAAAGTCTCCTTTTCTGATAATAAAATTCTCTCTTTTCCAATGTCTTCTTCATCTTTTCATCTCACTACTCTTATCCACAACTCATTACTACATTGCAGTTTTTCCATTAGCATTTATTTTGTATGGATACTATTGGAGATGGTTTTGCACCACCCATAAAATCTGGACATGTAGAATGGAGTAATTAAACATGATTAGCTATTCTATACTGGCTATATTCATGTCTTTGTTCTGAAAGACTCGCAATAAAAGATGAGATACTCATTAGTTACGTGTGTTTAATCTACTGGTTACATTTACTTAAGATTAAAGTTTAACAAAATATATATGTTACTATTATATGTATGAGATACCTTGTGAAGATACATGAGGATGGTCAAAAGGGTTCCCACTCTTACTACAAATTCTTAATTATTTAAGTGGTGTGGGATGATTCCTCAACATAGTCACAGACAAAACAAGAATATCACTCCATTGTCATTGACAAAACACTTGGTTTTAACTTATGCGATATGGTTGAAACATTTAAATAGTACTACAAAACAAAGAAACAGTTCTTGTTTGCTGCTTCCCATTAATCTCAGGAGCTCTGTTTCGACCTCTTCATAAGCTCTATGAACTCTCTAAACGCTGCAATCACACACAAACAAAAACACATATTACAACAACTCTTCTGGCTTGAAATGTGTTTCACATTTCACCGTCTGATGAGAAAAGAAAGGGAAGTTACCGTTGTCAGAGTCGTGAGGTCCAGGGGAGGCTTCAGGGTGGTACTGTAGAGACATGACATTCATAGCCGGGAAAGACAGACCCGCACAGCTTCCATCATTGAGATTGACATGTGTCACTTGTACCCCTCCTGGAAGTGAAGCCGGGTCAACCGCATAGTTGTGGTTCTTCCAAGAAAAAACAAAGAGAGGTGTTCAGTCAAAACTCTGTAACAATGTTCCCTACCACCCATCTGAAAGCTGTGTATTAGTTAGTACCTGAGCACTGATCTCCACCTGGCCAGTTCTGTTATTACGAACTGGGTGGTTTCCTCCATGATGACCAAACTTCATCTTATAGGTTTTACCACCCAAAGCTTGTCCGAGCAACTGGTGGCCCATACAGATCCCGTAAACAGGAGCTTTACCAAGAAGCTCCTTGACCGTCTCAACAGCATACGGAACAGCAGAAGGGTCTCCAGGACCGTTGCTGAACAAGATCCCGTCTGGATTCATTTTAAGAGCCTCGGAAGCTGGAAATGTCGACGGGACAACGGTGATTTGGCATCCGTAAGAGGACAGGCGTCTTAGGATGTTATGCTTGATTCCAAAATCGTATGCTATAACCTTCCAAATTCCAAAAGAGAGAGAGAGTTAAGAAGTTGCTGCATAGCATCTATAAGAGAAGAAAGAAGTAGTTACTAACTCTGTAGGACTTCCCATCGCGTGTGTTAGTGTTGAAATCCCATTCAGGGTCTGTTTTGTCGACCCACTCGTAGGGAGATTTGCAGGAGACATCACTTATTAGATCAATACCTACGATATCCCAAGAACGGGACATTTGGAGAAGCTCATCGTCTGTTTTGGTTTGCTCTGTGCTTAGCACACCGTTAAGACTACCTTCTTCTCTTAGTCGACGAGTTATTGCTCGAGTGTCAAGATCATCTGATAATCATTAAACAAACTTCTATAACACGTGGGAGTCTAAAAATAGCATATAGAGCACAAGAAAACTCACAGATTCCCATGAGGTTCCTCTCGGTTAGATAGTCAGCAAGTGTCTTCTTGCATCTCCAGTTCGAGGTACTGAAAAAAATTAGCGGTCTTAAGAAGGTTAGAAAATTAAAAAAAAAACGGAGTACAGAGGAATGAGTTTCAAATGAGTACCTGATGCTTAGACTTCTTATGACCAAACCAGCAAGGAAGCATTGCTCAGATTCTTCATCATCTATAACATTAACATTTACAAGTGTATAAGTTAACTTGCGTAACTTTTCAAAGTTTTAGACTTTCTTGCTTACCGAGATTGACACCGGTGTTACCAATTTGTGGGTTTGTCATAAGCACAAACTGTCCAGCATAACTAGGATCAGTCAGAATCTCTTGATACCTTTTTCCAAAAAGACAAAACAAAAAACTCAAGGTCAGAAATGAAGTAACCATCAGATTTCAAACAAAGACAAAAACAAAAGAAAGCTCTCTCACTCACCCTGTCAAGGAGGTGTTAAAGACCAATTCAGCAACACGGGTTCCAGGAGCACCAAAGGACTTAGCAGGCCAGATGGAGCCGTCTTCCAACACAAGCCTAGCGTTATACGAACTCCACGGCTTCTCCACTATACCTTACGACAAAAAGAAAAGGCAAAGACTTTACATCGTTTTGATGCTTGGAGGATCCGAAAGTTTCATCCTTTATTCGAGAAAGCGAAAGAGGAGGTTACCAGAGGCGGTGGATGAAGTGAGAGGAGAAGCGGAGCATCGGACGAATGAAAACCTGAATCCACCGCGACGGGGAGATAAACCCGTCGGCAAAACAAAGCCAAGAGGAGTCGTTGTAGCCGCCATGGTTGTTGTTTTCTCACTCTCACTGAGGTTTGGTAAGAGAGAGAGAGAGAGCTGAGGGTTTTTGCTAAATGTTTTTTAAACCCGGTTCCGGTTTGATTTGATTTAAACCACCCTAGTTTCCGGTTTGAATAAAATTCTCACAAATTCCAAAAAATAATTAAATGTTTACTTTTAAAATCTTAAATTAAATAACTGAATGAATGTATACAAATATGTGTATATATTGAAAAAATATTTAAATGATTGAAGCCTTGACGGTCTACTAACTGATTCAACCAAAAATTCCATTAATCTAAAATATTTTCTGATTTGATCTTCTGATTGAGAGATAATACTTATTTTGGCAACATTAGTCAACCAAAAAATTCATTAATCGGTTGGATTTGATCCGCCAGATACCAAAAGAAAAAATACATTAGCTTTCAACATTAGTCAACCCAAACATATGGCTGAACCATGGCTATTGTTTGCTTCAGTAAAGAAATGTAAACGGCAAATGGCATAACCATTTATGTATTCCACCGTTATGCAAGTTAACAGTCAGATTTCTATTGCAGGTGATGAAAGCATATTTTTCTCTTTTGACCACAGAAATGAATTAGCTCATCAAAAGTACAATGACTTTTACAACTTAATATATCGTATAAAAATAACTAAAATGATTAGAACAAGAGTTATAATAAGGAATAAAGAGTAGAAGTTTGACCCAAACAAAAAAAAGAAAGGAATAAAGAGGATATGTGTGTGACATGAGGATGATGAGACGCATTAGTAAGAACCAATAAAAGGAGAAAACTTCTTGGAGGGAACAAAAACAATGCAATGGGCGTGAGAATAAGGTTCTAGAAATGGGTGTACGCGGCACCTAGGCCCTGTATAGGCGGTAAACTCGATCATAACCGAAACTATTTTTTTTTAAAATTCAATTTATACCGATTTATATTATTCTAAATTGGTTTAAATCCGTCTAACCGATCAAAATTAGTTTAACTATATTAAAGTAAGCAATGCTGTTATTACAAATCTATAAAATTTTCTACTTTTTATATCTAATTTTAATAATTTATCACAATAATTTTATAATTAAACTTAAAAATTAAAATATATTATTATATATATAAAATAAAACAATAATTTATTAACTTCTAGACCTCGTTTAGATCCAGAATAATCTGTCTAATCGTTAGTTTTATATAAAGCGTTAGTTACCGCCTAACCATTTTTATAACATTGATTAAGAGTAGATGTTCGGACATTTTGTTGCAGAATCTGAGCCTGAATCTTGCAAGTTGCAACCTCATCGATATCGCATGGTATTGTTAATTTCTGCATATTCCAAAAGTTGACAAACGTACAATATTCTCTTAAGTTTGACTTCTTGATCTCCGATATCTCTCTGCTACTCTCTTTTTTGTCGCTTCTTAATTCCACATCATCGTCCCATCTTTAGCATATGTCACCTTCTCCTTCATATGTGAAGCATGTTGTTGCTCTTACTCGACACATTGATGATGGAATGGGACACTTTCGTATAAGTTAAAGTGTTAGTTAGAACTATAAAGTGGTACATGTTTATACTTCAAATCAACTTTGCTTTTGAAAGAGAGACAATATGGCATGTACATTAAAGCTTTAATTAATCAAAGAGTGATACGTACGTAAGTAACACGAGTTTAAGAATGTTGCATGGTACTAACACAATTAATCTACAAATGGTTATTAATTAACGCAACAAAACTACATTGAATAGACTCGGAATCATCTCCTACTTTTTGTTAACTAACCTAATTCCTCTCTCTCTCTCTCTCTCTCTCTCTCTCTTGTTCATGGTGATAATCACACTGTCCCCAACCCAAGGAAATCGAAAAAGTGTGGTTCCTTCTTCTCGTTCATGCTCTCATCAAGCATCTCACACTTCCCGGTATAGCTTAATAAATCGAATTTAGTGGCAGCCTCTCGTGTCCTTGAAGAGTAGTCATCGACCATCATTTGATTTTCAAACATTCCATGATCATAACCTGAATGTTACAATAAGGGAATATATACAAAAACCTACATTAAGACAATTAAGAGTGGTCAAACCAAATTAAGAATATAGAGGACAAACTCAAACCTGAGAAGCAAGGAATGGGTAACATAAGGTGGTTCTGGTCATTGCCAACAGGGTGGATTAAATCTGACCTAGTCGGTTCAAAATCATTGCAAGAGTGAATATTAGGGGTAACGAGTGGCTTATGAGTAATCATCGTCTTCCTCCTAGTGTAAACAGAAGACTGTTCTCTAAACTTGCGAGCCATTACAACATGCCAATGGTTCTTCACAGAATTATCAGTCCTTCCAGGGAAAAGCCTTGCTATCATCGCCCATTTGTTACCATAAAGGTTATGAGCTTGCATTAGCCTCTCCTCTTCTTCCTCCGTGAAGGCTCTCCTGTTTATCCTCGGGTCTAGTTGGTTAAACCATCGTAGCCTACAACTCTTACCTGCTCAACATCAACACCAAAAACATCAATACCTTCAATCTCGAAAAGCTAATTATTAAGAGAGTATTTACTTACCGGATCTTCCTTGGAGCTTTTCAGCGATGAGGTTCCAGTTTTGTGGGCCGTAGACCGCGACTAGTTCTTTCAGCTTAGCATCTTCAGCTGGTCTCCAGTGTCCTCTGGACACCGAAGCTTTTAACGAGTTTCTGCAGCTTCCACAGTCTCCCCTCTCTTTCTTGCTGCTGTTGCTACAATTACATCGATTAGGGTTTTTCATATCTTCTTCTCCTTGACTTGCGTAGTAGTGACCTTTATCGTTGTTTAAAGAGAAATACTGCCATGAAGCGATCTGATCCATCCAACGGTGATGATCTTTCGACATGACAATGTTGTTGGTTAGTGGATGAGAAGAAGACGGGAAGTGAGGTGTAATGGAGGGAGATGACACGTTAGTATGAGCTATCTCCATCCCCATTGGAGGACATATTTAAATATGAATTGTTATACTATTTGGTATTATTACGTATGACTCTAAGCTATGTGCGTGTATGTATATGTCGTGACCGTGTTTTCTGACAAAATGCTGTTATACAACTGTTAAAAGGTCTATGGACTGTCACGGACTGATTTGATAGCTGATGCATATCTCTATTTACCCATTAAAATAGACTCGACAGGTCCAACATTCTAGATATTTGGTTTAATATAGTGTAATCGTAATACCATATCTATTGTCTAACTTTTCTTTCTATTACCGAAGCTATAAGCAAACATTGATCAAAAAGAATAATAAATAGCAAAGTTGTATAAACTACATTTACACTTGAAATGATAAACGTCCCTCACAATATTAACCATCGCTGAAAACTTGGTCAAAAAAGGAAAAAGCCATAAATGTGAAACCGTATAGTGATTAAAAACATGGTGGGAGAGAGAAAGAGTGAAGGGCAGGGAACACGTTTCCTACGTTGTGAGCAGTGAGATATGTTTGAAAAAGTGAAAGAGATAATGAAAAGTTGTTAAACATCCGTAAAACTATTTTTCTATCTTATCTCTACTTTTTGTTGTCCCATACATAACATCAATGTTTACTACTAGGATTGCTTGCCGGACATAATGTAGGTTTAGTCCTTGTAAACCAACATGGTTAATTAACTGATTGAACCAGTAGAATCTGATCTCTATGTGGAAAACCGGTTAGTTTGATCTCACTTGTGAAGAGGAAGAAACAAACACGTCGAAGAAACACAAGTCCCTTCTCTTTATGGTCTCTTCACTTTCTTTTTCCCGGCTTCTATGGATCTTTGTTTTCTCACTTTTTTCTTCCGGCTTTTCCAAATTTCACTTAAATGCCATTGACAAATAACATGATATATTAGATACATTGATTTGTTTCCATGGCTTTTCACCAAAATAAAAATATATACACAATTTGTAGTGACTTTTACTTCTATTTGGTGCTTTTGTTGCTGTCGTTGGTTGATAATGAAAAGTAGAAAACATTATTAAGGAAGATTCGATTTGACTCTCGTGTCTCTTTTAAGTTCTAAGAGCATCTCCAACCCCACTCCATAATTTACTCCAAATTGAGAAATGGAGTGGAAAATGGAGTGATGACAAAAAAATAAAGGCATTACTCTATTTATGGAGTAATGTTTTTATTTTTTGGTCATCACTCCATTTTCCACTCCATTTTCAACTCCATTTTTCAATCTGGAGTAAATTATGGAGTGGGGTTGGAGATGACCTAACCGCAGTCATCATTCTCAAGCACACTGCCTATCCTTTCATTAACCCCACCCCTTCTCGCTCTCTCTCATTGGAATATTTGCACATTTTGGGTTCATAGAAAAATCTATAATTTGATTAAAGAAGAAAAAATTATAATAAAACCCTTTCCTTTCCTTGGCGCCTTGACGGGTCCCTCCATTATGATATTCAGAAAAATAATGTAGTCTGGTTTTCTTGTAGAGATCACTAGACAGGTTCTCTACCAATTAACGATTTTACAATAATTATCCAACCATATATTGCTTACGTAGCTGCAATAAATCACTTTGTAAGGGGTTGTTTAACATCTTGATTCCAAGAAATTCCTCTGCAATATGTATAAAGAAAGTTAACGTTCTGAATTAGTCGTGCACAGAGACTTGATATTTGCACATGGTGAGGCAAGCGACTAAAGTCAAGTAAAACTAAAGAAAATAGGTAAGACTCTAAATCTAAAGTATTTGTTTTCTTATTTCACCATAAAGTTAAATTGGCAGAGGAATACATTAAATATTGGGATAATCATTCCTCAGGTTCAGAATGGTTGCAGATTTGTACGGTCCATCTGCAGAGATTAACTGAGCACGTCCTATACTCCTATGTTCTGTCCGATAGTTTTTTCTTGGTCAATAACTTTAAATGATATCAAGTTCGTATCATAAATAGATGATAATATGGGCGTTTACAAAAAAAAAACAGATGATAATATGGTTAGTTACCTTTTGTCAAAGAGACTAACCACCGTACTGACATTTATCATTATCACTTTAGCAGTGTGGGGGAATATCATACTCAGACACGCTTTCTC
Source organism: Raphanus sativus (assembly GCF_000801105.2). Lineage (NCBI taxonomy): Eukaryota > Viridiplantae > Streptophyta > Magnoliopsida > Brassicales > Brassicaceae > Raphanus > Raphanus sativus. The sequence goes on along the minus strand of NW_026617406.1, from coordinate 6,270 downwards.
TACTTTTATTGCCCTTTTGAAGTCAATTGTATTATTATTAATATTTCATAATATTTAGTTGAATTAACAAGATGTTTTCACCTATGTTCGTTCATTGGTAAGCCATTGGAATAACTTGTTTTGTGGTGAAGGTTTTCAATTATTGTAGGGGGGGGGGCGGGGTAGAATTATTGGAATTAAATTTCAGTTTTAAATGCTGAGCACAAACTTTGGGGAAGAAAACAAAATTTCGGAAATTAAAGATGCATTGGATCCAATTCATATGAACAGAAAAAATACGTTTCAAGTTTACTGTGGTTAACATGTTCGACCCCACGAACCGATTTTGGCGTACGATGCCGCACAAACAGAACGTGAATGCTACTCATTTTACTATAGCCACACACATTGCTCAATTATAAATTGACCCCTTTCAGAGCACATAGCTAGTGACATAGCCAATAGTAGCTAGGTTAATAGGCTTGAATGCTTTGGGTCCTGATAGGCATAAAGCCTCATCAATACAATAACAAAATTTACTATGGCTCACTTCTATTGTTGTTTACAATATTTTTATTTTATATGAGGAAGATTCCAAATCAAAACATAAACTAGTTGTTGGGGTTATTGGGGTCATGGGATTTTTTTAATCAAATAGTTATGCATTCATACTAAACGAGCTACTCAGTAGCTAAATTCGGAACAATGTTTGCATAAGCGGTTTTTGCAAGAGCATCTGCAGAACAATTTGCAGTGCGAAGGATAAAAAAAAATAATGGAGAGAAGAGAGTAGCAAGATTTCTTATATAAACAAGAAGACCAATAATCTTATTCAAATCCAACCCATTTCAGAGCACATAGTGACATAGCCAATAGTTGCTAGTTTAATAGGCTTGCATGCTTGGGGTCCGGATAGGCATAAAGCCTCATCAATACAATAATAAAATTCGTTTTCTTGGTTTAACTCTATTGTTGTTTTACAATATACTGTATTTCTTTTTATATAAGAGGAATATCCCAAGTAAAAACCTAAATTACGTTGGGATTTATGTGATTTATGTGATGCCTCTTTATAATTTGTAATTTTTCTTTTAAAGAAAATTTCTCAACAATGAACATTTTGACCCATGTAATAAATCTCTTTTAAAACAAGTTTTAAGCTCTTAGGAAAAAAAATGACCCATACTATTTGAGTTGTTCTCAATTATTTTTGAAAATATAAATTTCAGGTTTTTTTCATGAGAGTATAAACTCTATGTAATATAATTTAATTTGAATGGTTTAGGATTTAACCATTAAGAAGAACTCAAATGAGTTCTTACCATTGGATTTTCAAAATACATAGATATGTATTTATATATAAATATTTAATTATAAGTACTTTAAAATTACGAAAATCTAACCAAAGTATCTGAAAACCTAACGGTGATAACTCCATTATAGAATTTTTTTTTTTGGTAAGAATGTTAAGAATATTTGGACATAAATTAGGAACGTCGTGGATTTGGACATAAATTAGGAACACAAGTGAGGATCGTATAAGTGAACAAGGACATGAAATCAGAAAAGCAGAAAGGAAGTGGAGATGATGACAACATGTAAACGTAAAATAAATGCTGGAAGTAATCACGAAGAGTACCACTCACTGTTCTGAGAGTCAACAAAATGACTACACTAATAATCTAATACTAGATATTGATCCGTGCGACCGCACGGGTATTAATTTTTCAGTTTTAGATTTTTATTTATTTATACTAAATAGTATATTTATAATATTTGATCATTTTATATTGACTAAGCTAGGAATATGTATTTGGGTATCCACTCGAATTTGGTTAAAATTTATTCGGGTTTGAAATTTTCGAGTTTAAAGACTCTAGCTCTATTCGGATATTTATAAACTTTGGTTCCGGTTTGATTTTGATCTTTGCGGGTTTGATAACCCGTTTAAATTATTTTAAAATTTTCAAAATTTATATATCTTTAAATATCCTTCGATCTAAAAAAATATAACATGTAAATTTGAGTAGTGTAAGCTAAAATACCTAAATTAAAAATTAAAATAAATTTAACTTGAATATTTGGATGAAGAAGAAATATATATATATTTTTAAGTATTTTTGGTGTTCTGATTATTGTTTATCTACTTTAGATGTTTACTTTTGACTATTTTTTATATTTCAAATCAACTTAAAATAACTTATATCTTGGATATTAACTCAAAAAATAGCTAACATATTGAAGTATATAAATATGATTTATATACATTCGAATATCCAAAATATTTCGTTCGGATAAGGTTTAGTTATGGTTATTTAGATACCAAAATGGTAAATCCGTTTGGATATTATCTAATTTCGATTCAAATTTGGTAATATTTTTTTCGTTCAGATTTGTTCAATAAAGAGTTGATATTATAATTTCCATGAATTGTTTGTCAAAAAATGTATTTTTTGAATTTGACATTGATTTAATTGAGAAGTTAATGAAGTGTACTTAATTTTAGAAAACACATTAATGTAAGTGGAAAAGACAAAGCATTAAAATATGAAGTATTATTTAATTGTGTATTTAATTCAAATTTAATTTTGGAAAACACATTAATCAAAGTGAAAAAGACAGCATTAAAATAAGAAATATTATTTAATGTCAGTGGCATGGCATGGAAATGTAAATAACACTGAAAACTAAGAGGCATTCTATATGTGTACTTCTCTTTTATTAATATAGATATAGCTCCGTTGCCCTTATTCTCAGATCGATCACAATAAATTTTTGTAATAATCACTAAAATATCTTGCCATTCATTAAATATTCCACTCAATTTAAACCTCACCAAAAAAAAAGGAAAAGAAAAATTAAACCTCACCAAACGAACTCAAATCACTAGTCCAACTTATATTATCCTCTCGGTAACCCGGTCCATTAGCCTATTACGCGGCTCCTACTTGTTACGATAACTTCTTGGATGGAACAGGTTTAAAGATAACAAAATATTTTTTAAGACCATAAGACTTTTGTTTTTTTTGGGTCATAATCTCCTCCATTTGGAATCAGTTGTAGAAAATTATTTTTTAACACTCCATATAAATATCCTTTACAAAAAAAAGAAACACTCCATATAAATTTCTAAACCGGTACCACAAAGAAATCAATTCTTTTGTACAATAGTTTTATAAAATACAGTTACAAAAAAAAATATTTTTATAAAATACAATGCAATTTTTTAGATATCAGAACGTATTAATTCTTGTAAATAAAACATGTATGTGGAAAAAACTTACCACCAGCTTATTGTAGAGCTTTTTATTCCTCAGCATTTTGAATTGATTGAACCAATTAAATAGATAAACACTATTGATTACTGACAGGAGCCTAACACAGACTACACAACAGGATAGTGCATGCCATACAAAAATCACGCTAGAACAAGGCCTTGACGACAAGCCTGAAGGAACCCACCTAAAAACCCTGATAAGCGAACACAGAGGCCTATATTTTTCAACCTCAAAATGCCAGCCACGCCAGACCACCAGGTTATCTTAGAGCTACATTGGTAGATAGCCATATAACGAGCCAAAATCAGTAAAAGGAAATAAATAAAGAAAATTCTGTACATTTAGAAATAGGTAGTGAAATCACTCATTGTTTAAATAAAATGTGATGGTATGTAAAATAGTGAGATAGCCAAGTGATCAAGTTGCTATTTCTTAACTGGAATTCGCTTATATATGTTTGCATTTTTTAAATCATTGTAGTTATTTGGGTCGGTCTCGTCGATCGATCCAGAAAATGTAAAACAAGGATGGTAAACAAAAATATAGGAAAGAAACAAAGGTCTTGGCTACTAACACGTGTGGACCGTGATTACCTTACTCGTCACGGCACCGTCGTCGCCTCGAGCGAGTGGAGAAATTGACACGTTGGCCTTATTCGGTTACTCATCACGTTGGCCTTATTTGGTTACCGGTTATTTTGGTGGTTAGCCCAAATGAGTGGTCCAGTAAGATAAGCGGGTAATTCGTTGTTTCTGTTCTGCGAAGCAAAAGAGAGAGAATAAAACTAATGGGACGATCCCAAAGTCTCCTATTCTCAAGCTTTCAATTCAAACCCTAACCTCCGATTATAGCGGTCACACCTGTCGTCTCAATCGCAAACCTATTTCTTCTCTCTCCTTCACGATCCTTCTTCCTCCCTTAAGCTTATCTTCTTTCTTCCTCATAAGGAAAGTGTTTTCCTTTTCTTGTCTCAGCATCTGAATCAAAGGAAAGTTTTTCTTCTTAAATTAGGTAAGTTTTCTCTGCCTGTTTTTGATAGGTTTGCTTTTTATTTCCATATTTTAATCTTTCTTCTTATGGGTTTTCCTAAAATTGGTAACTTACTTGTTTTATTGACGAAAATTTTGAAATGGTTATTACATTTGCTTCACTGTTGGTTTCAAAATGGGTTTGTTCGTATGAGTTTCATGTTGGGACAAGGTTGTTCTGTTATTAGCATTTGATTGGTCTAAAGTTATGCAGGATGGGCCGAGTGAAGTTAAAGATAAAGAAACTAGATAGCATTAATGCACGACAAGCTACGTATTGCAAAAGGAAAAATGGGATAATGAAAAAGGCTAAAGAGTTGTCCATCTTATGCGACATAGATGTTGTGCTTCTCATGTTCTCTCCCGCAGGAAAGCCTTCGCTGTGCTGCGGAAAACACAGGTCTGATGATTCTTTCTAAGTAACAAATATTATGTTTAAACATGTTTCTGTTTTATATTTTTCTTTTGACAATGTTCTGTTTTGGGGGGTTTGTTTTAGCATTGGAGAAGTCATTGCTAAGTTTGCTCAACTTGCTCCGCAAGAAAGGGCAAAGAGGAAGTTGGATAATCTTGAAGTAAGTAGTTTTTGTGTAGCTCTGTTTAGTCTCTTTCTCTTCTATCCACTGATACTACTCCTTTTACTCAGGCCTTGAAGAAAACATTTATGAAGCTTGACCATGATGTAAATATATCGGAATTTCTAGAAAGAAGGTGTGTATTATTATTATTGCATATATCAAGAATCTAAGTTTCAGTTTGGTGTTGTTGTGTTCTACTGAAGTAACTTGTTTTTTTTTTAATCTTTTCAGTAAACCAACAATTGAGGTATGTACCACTAGTTTACTACGATGATGCTGAAATATCTCCTATTTCAAAGTTGTTTTTATTTTTTTCGCAACCGGGAACTTTCAGGTTCTAAGCGAACAAGTTAGGTTTCTACAAACACACTTATCAGAAATACACACAAGACTAAGGTGCCAAGATCATATATATACACTTTCACCTAAATGTTCCTTTGTTATCTCATTTATTAGTTATATTTTATGGTTTTACGATATAGCTATTGGACTGAGGTAGAGAAGGTTGACAGCATAGATGATTTGCAGCAACTAGAAAATTCAGTAAGACAGTCTTTGTATCAAATCCGTGTTCATAAGGTATAAATCGATATCCCAAATAACTACCTAAGGTTTCATTTCATCAAAGTAATGCATCATATTGGGAACTATAGGAGAACATGCTGCACCATCAGCAACAGCAGCAGCAACTTATGTCCAATGAATGCAAAAACGAGGTAGAGATTCAGTTTTGAACATTAAATACCATCTTTTGGATAATTATGTACTTAAGCACACACATTGTGTTTATGCAGCTGCAGAGTGACATAGATCTGGATTTTGGAATTGATATAGAGCAACAGCTTGAGAATTTCTCATGGGTTCGTACAGATGAAAACATGAATGCTCCTATAAAAGAAGAAGACCCTAATCTTCAGTTTTATCATACCTATAAGGACCTAACGTGCTCCGCAAGTTCATCTCTTGAGAGTTACTCCGGATTGTTTGGTAAAAGCTCAGATTTCAAAACACCAAAAGTAGAAACCGGTGGCAATCCCGGGCCTTTGGTTGATCCAAATCTGCAATACAGCAACCTCAGTTTCCTAAATGATCCAAAGCTTCAGCAACTAGCTGAGTGGAACCTATTAGGAAGTCCTGCGGATTACTACGTTAGCCAGATCTTGGAAGCTTCTTATAGGCCTCAGTTTGGAGGAAACTGGCCTTCTTCTGAGACGTTAAATTATCCTTTTACCGTCTTTGATGATCCTCTGCTTTCACGGGTAAAACAACGTTTTTCCTCATCATTCATTTGCTTCACAGTTATGTTATTGCATGTCTTGATTGTTTCCGACATATCTAAAAGTGCAGCAGCCAAACCTATAAGTAGCTCTGGAAAAAACACGAAGCGTTGATCCGAAAACGGGCCTT
>NW_026617405.1:0-17436 GCF_000801105.2 Raphanus sativus | reverse complement strand
AGTCCCAAGGGTCTCATGTTTAAGTTATTGCATTGCTTTGGGTACTGCCATAGCTGGAAATCATCATAGGTGTGTTGCAAAATTGAGAAAATGTCTCTGAGGCTTACACCATGATGAATAAAGTTGTGTGCATACTTAAGCATGTCTCATATAGTCTAAGGTTCATCCTGTTGCATTTGTGTGTTTAATGCATTTGTTTTAAATTCCATTTGTAGTGGCTTGCAGCATATAGAAATTGTCTAGGTTGCTTGCATCGTTTGGATTGATTGGAACTGTGAGCATAGTCTCCAGTAGTTCTCGGGTTGAACCTATTGCATTCATATAGAATTGTTAAGTTGAAGCATGCATTGTTTGTGCATTGGGTGCCTTTGTCTGTAAACAAAGGTGTGTGTGCCTAGAAATGTCAGTGTATAGCTATAAGCTTGCATTGCATTTTATATGGCTGAAAATGCAGTTTAATCTTGTTGTGTTTCAAGGTTGGTGCATTGGGACATTGGTGATCAAACAAGATGTAAAAATTCTTGGTTGCGGTCCCAATGAGAAGATCTGATCTTGCATTGAGTTGTGGTGATGTTAGGTACACAGACGAGTGATACTGGGCATACAATGACCAAGAGTGTAGTGATCATGGGTCTAGTGCCACTGCATAATACCATGAGGACATGTCTAGTCCAAAGAGTACAGGAAGTGTATCATGGTAGTTATGCAGCTGGGGATGTCTTGTGACGACTCTCTATGGTGATTCAAACACCCTAGATCCTGATATAAGGAGGAGAGCTCACAAGACTGGGAGATCACCACAGAAAGTCTGTGAGGCTGGTGATTTCCTTGTCCATGAAACTGGCCTTTACAAGCTTAGCTCCTAACTGAATCTTGGAGTGTAAGCTTGAGGGAGGGAAATGTGTAAGTTTCATGGTCCGGTAAGCGGGTGCGCAAAGCCTTCTATATAAGGGCATCAACTGGTGGGCTTAAGCAGTGGCGTGTCTAAGTCAAGAGACTGTTCAGAGCGTCTTGACTGAAGTAGCAAGAAGGCTCCTCATCAATTACACTTCAATGCGAAATGATTGAGAAGAAGCTGATGAATCTACCTGGTCGTCCATCGAGTTGAAGTCGGCCAAGAAGATGGTGCACAAGCTAAAAAGGGGAGAGACCCTATAAAACTCTGAAAAAGGGAGAGACCCTACAAAACTCTGAGAGTCAAGAACTCATACAAACAAAAGGGAGGTTTCTTAAAACTCTTCTTGTTTAATTCAAGTCATCTCTTGATAATCATTTCTTAATCTCAATCTTGAAATGGTTCTTGGAATGGTTGATTGAATGTGATGCATTAGTGTGATGCAAGTTATGTTATGCGAACAGAACTGATGCACCCTTGGGAAAATGTATCAGGTACAATGGAGAGCATCAACCACAGACCTACATTCGGCAACCAATCAAGCTGTGACCTTCAAAAGAGTGTTACAAGGACCAATCTGGTTCCTTGGCTGTAAGAAATCCTTATAAACCTTTCTTGATAGTGAGCTTTATGTTTTGGCTGGCTGTATTATATTGATGTGGTTGATGAATGGGATGAGTATGCATGAACTTTAAAGCTAAAGGTTCTTTAAAGAAGTTGCATACTATCTAGGAGCTATCTTACTAAGGCATTAGATTCATATCTAAATGCTAAGTAAAGAAGCTTAAGAAAGGTGCCTAAGTAACTTGTATTGATCTGGTAAGGTCTTACTAGTGCTTAAGGAGTTTCCTTGCAAAGGATTAAGCCTGTTTTGTCTAGTTGATCTAGTTGCTTTGCTTAAGACATTGGTGTCCAAACTTGATGATGCATCAAGGGTTGACCCAATGCATTGTGTACTGATTCTTGCTAGAGTTTGAGTGATGTTTCAGGTTCACAAGAGTGGTTCTTGGCTCACCATCCATCTAAGTTAAGAAGAAAGAAGATTGTGACCATTGTGTGTACAATGGAAGTGAAGTGGTGAAGCAGAGCTGTGAGAGCTTCCACAAGTCCACATGTAATCCCACAGCTCAAATCCAACTCATGAAGTGAAGTTACCTCCATCTGTATCCAATCCGGATGAAGAAGAAAACATGAAGCAAGAGGCTTGGAAGATCAAAGCACAGATAGTTCTTCACATAGTGGAGAAGAACCATGTAGAACAAGACCTGGTGTAGAAGTGAGTCAAGGAGCAGCTTAAGAAGCAAGAGAGCAAAGAAGCAGGTGAACAAATCACAAATCACAAAGAAGGAATGGGATGAGTTTGTTAGGTATGTGTATACTTTAGCTACGACCCGGAGACACGGTTCTCCTGCTTTAGTATACATATCCTCCAAACTCATCATCATTGGCTCTAGTTGCAAGCAGTATCCGGTCTTGAGGCAACAAGAGATGAAGGATGGAAGAGAGGTTGAGCTGGTGGTACAAGAAGATACAATGAAGTTTCAGGAATGAGAGAAGAAGTCTACTCTTCTCCTAGCCTTTCTAAGTAGTCTGTAAAGTCGGTTGAGAGGAGGAGGAAAGAATAGGTATATGAAGATGTGAAGCTGAAGAGGAAAAGGTCAATTGCCTAAGCCTCACTGAAGTGTTTATAGTTGGTTCTCTAGTCTCTCTAAGTAAACTGTGGAGTCTATTGAGAGGGGAGATCCAAACCAGAGTCTATGAGAGGACAAGCTGAGTTTGGAGTGATTGATCAGTCTCACGTGAGCCTGAAGGAGTTCTGGTAGTCTCCTAGCCTATTTAAGAAGAAGCCTTGAAGCTAATTGAAAGGGGGAGTTCAAAACCAGTTCCATAAGAGCCAAAGTTGGGTTGTGTGGTATGTGCAGCATCTCATTGGTGTTGCTGCACCAGTTAGGCCATGATCCAGAGTTCTTTGTGACCAACCATACTGGTCTAAGGCACAAAGACTCACTGGCCAATCCCTAGGCTTTGGAGAGCTCTACTCTTTTTTCCCTTGCAAAGTTTTGTCCCAATGGGTTTTCTTTGCAAGGTTTTTTTTAATGAGGGAGACTCTTCAGAGTTCCAAGCTTGATTTAGGATCACTAAAGTCAAGCTTGAGAGGGAGTGTTGAACTGAAGAGTTCAATATAGCTTCAGAAGTACTCTGAAGTGTTTATCATGATGAGATGAGTTCAAGGAGGGTTCAGTATGTGAGCAAGGAGACATTGGAGGTGTTTAGGAGGAAATGGTTGATGGTGCAAAGTGAGGGCAACATGTACGGACAGCCGTACGGACTGTACGGACTGTACGGACATGGTCGACCCAAAACTTTCCATATCAACCATTTAACCACATTTGAGGAAAGTACAAAGTCTGGGCGCAAAGTGTACGGTCATGAAGTCCGTACAAGTGATCAAGACTTGAGAGACAAGGCAATGAGGAGAGGTGCGTTGGTAAAATAAGAAGAGAAGATGATGCTGGTGTAAACAGCTGAAGCAAGGAGAGGGCTTGGTCCAAACAAGATAGCCGTTTATGGATAAGGTAAAGGCACACTTGACAGGCTGGCTATGACTGAAAAGGAAGAGCACAGCCTGGTTATGCACTTAGCCAAAGAGATGGCTTGATACATGCGCAAAGGAAGATCATTTCTAGCCATGTATTCAAACACGCCAACCAGGCTCCTCTCACACAGCTTGACTTCATCTGGTCCATTCATTTCAAAACATTCAATCTCAACTCTCCATTGCTTATCCTTTAGCTTAGGGCTTTCAAGTTATGACCTTGTATTTAAGCTTAATGATGTCGTTTGTATTGTGTAAGCTGAGAGAGTCTCTCTTCTTCAATACTTTGGTTACCTTATTCTCATTCTCTAGTTACTATTCTCTCTCACAATCATACACTCTCAATCTCTTAATCTCTCTTTCTCTCTCACCATTCTTTATTCTCTCATACAAACTCTTAAATACATTTCTAATCTGTTCATTCATCACTCAAGCATCTGAACTCTGTAAAAATATCAAGAAGATATCCCACTTTCTATCCAGATGATTCCAGATTAGCCTTTTCGGACATATGGCAATATCTTCATGATTCTTATCAAACCAGGATGAACCACGATCTAAGAAGCTTTATTTGGAAGCACTAATCAGTGGAGAATAACCAGGAGTTGAAAAAATCTCATAAGTGTTGTGAGCAAGAAGATATCCCACCTTCTATCCAGATGATTCCAGATAAGCCTGTTCGGACATATGCCATTATCTTCAAGATTCTTATCAAACCAGGATGAACCACGATCTAAGAAGCTTTACTTCTAACCACTAATCAGTGGAGAATAACCAGGAAATTGAATAAATCTCATAAGAGTTGTGATTAAGAAGATATCCCACTTTCTATCCAGATGATTCCAGATTAGCCTGTTCGGACATATGGCAATATCTTCATGATTCTTATCAAACCAGGATGAACCAATATATAAGAAGCTTGATTGGGAACCACTAATCAGTGGAGAATAACCAGGAAGTTGAATAAATCTCATAGGAGTTGTGAGTAAGAAGATATCCCACTTTCTATCCAGATGATTCCAGATTAGCCTGTTCGGACATATGGCAATATCTTCATGATTCTTATCAAACCAGGATGAACCAATATATAAGAAGCTTGATTGGGAACCACTAATCAGTGGAGAATAACCAGGAAGTTGAATAAATCTCATAGGAGTTGTGAGTAAGAAGATATCCCACTTTCTATCCAGATGATTCCAGATTAGCCTGTTCGGACATATGCCATTATCTTCATGATTCTTATCAAACCAGGATGAACCACGATCTAAGAAGCTTTATTGGAAACCACTAATCAGTGGAGAATAACCAGGAAGTTGAATAAATCTCATAGGAGTTGTGAGTAAGAAGATATCCCACTTTCTATCCAGATGATTCCAGATTAGCCTGTTCGGACATATGGCAATATCTTCATGATTCTTATCAAACCAGGATGAACCACGATCAAGAAGCTTTATTTGGAACCACTAATCAGTGGAGAATAACCAGGAAGTTGAATAAATCTCATAAGGGTTGTGAGAAGAAGATATCCCACCTTCTATCCAGATGATTCCAGATTAGCCTGTTCGGACATATGCCATTATCTTCATGATTCTTATCAAACCAGGATGAACCACGATCTAAAGAAGCTTTATTTCGAACCAGTAATCAGTGGAGAATAACCAGGAAGTTGAATAAATCTCATAAGAGTTGTGATTAAGAAGATATCCCACTTTCTATCCAGATGATTCCATGTTAGCCTGTTCGGACATGTGGCAATATCTTCATGATTCTTATCAAACCAGGATGAACCAATATATAAGAAGCTTGATTGGGAACCACTTATCAGTGGAGAATAACCAGGAAGTTGAATAAATCTCATAAGTGTTGTGAGCAAGAAGATATCCCACCTTCTATCCAGATGATTCCAGATTAGCCTGTTCGGACATATGCCATTATCTTCATGATTATTATCAAACCAGGATGAACCACGATCTAAGAAGCTTTATTTGGAACCACTAATCAGTGGAGAATAACCAGGAAGTTGAATAAATCTCATAAGTGTTGTGAGCAAGCAGATATCCCACCTTCTATACAGATGATTCCAGATTAGCCTGTTCGGACATATGCCATTATCTTCATGATTCTTATCAAACCAGGATGAACCACGATCTAAGAAGCTTTATTTGGAACCACTAATCTGTGGAGAATAAACAGGAAGTTGAATAAATCTCATAGGAGTTGTGATTAAGAAGATATCCCACTTTCTATCCAGATGATTCCAGATTAGCCTGTTCGGACATATGTTATTATCTTCATGATTCTTATCAAACCAGGATGAACCAATATATAAGAAGCTTGATTGGGAACCACTAATCAGTGGAGAATAACCAGGAAGTTGAATAAATCTCATAGGAGTTGTGATTAAGAAGATATCCCACTCTCTATCCAGATGATTCCAGATTAGCCTGTTCGGACATATGGCAATATCTTCATGATTCTTATCAAACCAGGATGAACCAATGTATAAGAAGCTTGATTGGGAACCACTAATCGGTGGAGAATAACCAGGAAGTTGAATAAATCTCATAGGAGTTGAGTAAGAAGATATCCCACTTTCTATCCAGATGATTCCAGATTAGCCTTTTCGGACATATGGCAATATCTTCATGATTCTTATCAAACCAGGATGAACCACGATCTAAGAAGCTTTATTTGGAAGCACTAATCAGTGGAGAATAACCAGGAGTTGAAAAAATCTCATAAGTGTTGTGAGCAAGAAGATATCCCACCTTCTATCCAGATGATTCCAGATAAGCCTGTTCGGACATATGCCATTATCTTCATGATTCTTATCAAACCAGGATGAACCACGATCTAAGAAGCTTTATTTGGAACCACTAATCAGTGGAGAATAACCAGGAAGTTGAATAAATCTCATAGGAGTTGTGAGTAAGAAGATATCCCACTTTCTATCCAGATGATTCCAGATTAGCCTGTTCGGACATATGGCAATATCTTCATGATTCTTATCAAACCAGGATGAACCACGATCAAGAAGCTTTATTTGGAACCACTAATCAGTGGAGAATAACCAGGAAGTTGAATAAATCTCATAAGGGTTGTGAGAAGAAGATATCCCACCTTCTATCCAGATGATAACAGATTAGCCTGTTCGGACATATGCCATTATCTTCATGATTCTTATCAAACCAGGATGAACCACGATCTAAGAAGCTTTATTTGGAACCACTAATCAGTGGAGAATAACCAGGAAGTTGAATAAATCTCATAGGAGTTGTGATTAAGAAGATATCCCACTCTCTATCCAGATGATTCCAGATTAGCCTGTTCGGACATATGGCAATATCTTCATGATTCTTATCAAACCAGGATGAACCAATGTATAAGAAGCTTGATTGGGAACCACTAATCAGTGGAGAATAACCAGGAAGTTGAATAAATCTCATAGGAGTTGTAAGTAAGAAGATATCCCACTTTCTATCCAGATGATTCCAGATTAGCCTTTTCGGACATATGGCAATATCTTCATGATTCTTATCAAACCAGGATGAACCACGATCTAAGAAGCTTTATTTGGAAGCACTAATCAGTGGAGAATAACCAGGAGTTGAATAAATCTCATAGTGTTGTGAGCAAGAAGATATCCCACCTTCTATCCAGATGATTCCAGATTAGCCTGTTCGGACATATGCCATTATCTTCATGATTCTTATCAAACCAGGATGAACCACGATCTAAGAAGCTTTATTTGGAACCAGTAATCAGTGGAGAATAACCAGGAAGTTGAATAAATCTCATAGGAGTTGTGAGTAAGAAGATATCCCACTTTCTATCCAGATGATTCCAGATTAGCCTGTTCGGACATATGGCAATATCTTCATGATTCTTATCAAACCAGGATGAACCACGATCCAAGAAGCTTTATTTGGAACCACTAATCAGTGGAGAATAACCAGGAAGTTGAATAAATCTCATAAGGGTTGTGAGAAGAAGATATCCCACCTTCTATCCAGATGATAACAGATTAGCCTGTTCGGACATATGCCATTATCTTCATGATTCTTATCAAACCAGGATGAACCACGATCTAAGAAGCTTTATTTGGAACCACTAATCAGTGGAGAATAACCAGGAAGTTGAATAAATCTCATAAGTGTTGTGAGCAAGCAGATATCCCACCTTCTATACAGATGATTCCAGATTAGCCTGTTCGGACATATGCCATTATCTTCATGATTCTTATCAAACCAGGATGAACCACGATCTAAGAAGCTTTATTTGGAACCACTAATCAGTGGAGAATAAACAGGAAGTTGAATAAATCTCATAGGAGTTGTGATTAAGAAGATATCCCACTTTCTATCCAGATGATTCCAGATTAGCCTGTTCGGACATATGTTATTATCTTCATGATTCTTATCAAACCAGGATGAACCACGATCTAAGACGCTTTATTTGGAACCACTAATCAGTGGAGAATAACCAGGAAGTTGAATAAATCTCATAGGAGTTGTGAGTAAGAAGATATCCCACTTTCTATCCAGATGATTCCAGATTAGCCTGTTCGGACATATGCCGTTATCTTCATGATTCTTATCAAACCAGGATGAACCACGATCTAAGAAGCTTTATTTGGAACCACTAATCAGTGGAGAATAACCAGGAAGTTGAATAAATCTCATAGGAGTTGTGATTAAGAAGATATCCCACTTTCTATCCAGATGATTCCAGATTAGCCTGTTCGGACATATGGCAATATCTTCATGATTCTTATCAAACCAGGATGAACCAATGTATAAGAAGCTTGATTGGGAACCACTAATCAGTGGAGAATAACCAGGAAGTTGAATAAATCTCATAGGAGTTGTGAGTAAGAAGATATCCCACTTTCTATCCAGATGATTCCAGATTAGCCTTTCGGACATATGGCAATATCTTCATGATTCTTATCAAACCAGGATGAACCACGATCTAAGAAGCTTTATTTGAACCACTAATCAGTGGAGAATAACCAGGAAGTTGAATAAATCTCATAGGAGTTGTGAGTAAGAAGATATCCCACTTTCTATCCAGATGATTCCAGATTAGCCTGTTCGGACATATGCCATTATCTTCATGATTCTTATCAAACCAGGATGAACCACGATCTAAGAAGCTTTATTTGGAACCACTAATCAGTGGAGAATAACCAGGAAGTTGAATAAATCTCATAGGAGTTGTGATTAAGAAGATATCCCACTTCTCTATCCAGATGATTCCAGATTAGCCTGTTCGGACATATGGCAATATCTTCATGATTCTTATCAAACCAGGATGAACCAATGTATAAGAAGCTTGATTGGGAACCACTAATCAGTGGAGAATAACCAGGAAGTTGAATAAATCTCATAGGAGTTGTGAGTAAGAAGATATCCCACTTTCTATCCAGATGATTCCAGATTAGCCTTTTCGGACATATGGCAATATCTTCATGATTCTTATCAAACCAGGATGAACCACGATCTAAGAAGCTTTATTTGGAACCACTAATCAGTGGAGAATAACCAGGAAGTTGAATAAATCTCATAGGAGTTGTGAGTAAGAAGATATCCCACTTTCTATCCAGATGATTCCAGATTAGCCTGTTCGGACATATGCCATTATCTTCATGATTCTTATCAAACCAGGATGAACCACGATCTAAGAAGCTTTATTTGGAACCACTAATCAGTGGAGAATAACCAGGAAGTTGAATAAATCTCATAGGAGTTGTGAGTAAGAAGATATCCCACTTTCTATCCAGATGATTCCAGATTAGCCTGTTCGGACATATGGCAATATCTTCATGATTCTTATCAAATCAGAATGAACCACGATCCAAGAAGCTTTATTTGGAACCACTAATCAGTGGAGAATAACCAGAAAGTTGAATAAATCTCATAAGGGTTGTGAGAAGAAGATATCCCACCTTCTATCCAGATGATAACAGATTAGCCTGTTCGGACATATGCCATTATCTTCATGATTCTTATCAAACCAGGATGAACCACGATCTAAGAAGCTTTATTTGGAACCACTAAACAGTGGAGAATAACCAGGAAGTTGAATAAATCTCATAGTAGTTGTGATTAAGAAGATATCCGATTCTCTATCCAGATGATTCCAGATTAGCCTGTTCGGACATATGGCAATATCTTCATGATTCTTATCAAAAGAGGATGAACCAATATATAAGAAGTTTGATTGGGAACCACTAATCAGTGGAGAATAACCAGGAAGTTGAATAAATCTCATAGGAGTTGTGAGTAAGAAGATATCCCACTTTCTATCCAGATGATTCCAGATTAGCCTGTTCGGACATATGGCAATATCTTCATGATTCTTATCAAACCAAGATGAACCATGATCTAAGAAGCTTTATTTGGAACCACTAATCAGTGGAGAATAACCAGGAAGTTGAATAAATCTCATAAGTGTTGTGAGCAAGAAGATATCCCACCTTCTATCCAGATGATTCAGATTAGCCTGTTGGGACATATGCCATTATCTTCATGATTCTTATCAAACCAGGATGAACCACGATCTAAGAAGCTTTATTTGGAACCACTAATCAGTGGAGAATAACCAGGAAGTTGAATAAATCTCATAGGAGTTATGAGTAAGAAGATATCCCACTTTCTATCCAGATGATTCCAGATTAGCCTGTTCGGACATATGGCAATATCTTCATGATTATTATCAAACCAGGATGAACCACGATCCAAGAAGCTTTATTTGGAACCACTAATCAGTGGAGAAAAACCAGGAAGTTGAATAAATCTCATAAGGGTTGTGAGAAGAAGATATCTCACCTTCTATCCAGATGATTCCAGATTAGCCTGTTCGGACATATGCCATTATCTTCATGATTCTTATCAAACCAGGATGAACCACGATCTAAGAAGCTTTATTTCGAACCACTAATCAGTGGAGAATAACCAGGAAGTTGAATAAATCTCATAAGTGTTGTGAGCAACAAGATATCCCACCTTCTATCCAGATTATTCCAGATTAGCCTGTTCGGACATATGCCATTATCTTCATGATTCTTATCAAACCAGGATGAACCACGATCTAAGAAGCTTTATTTGGAACCACTAATCAGTGGAGAATAACCAGGAAGTTGAATAAATCTCATAGGAGTTGTGAGTAAGAAGATATCTCACTTTCTATCCAGATGATTCCAGATTAGCCTGTTCGAACATATGGCAATATCTTCATGATTCTTATCAAACCAGGATGAACCACGATCTAAGAAGCTTTATTTGGAACCACTAATCAGTGGAGAATAACCAGGAAGTTGAATAAATCTCATAAGTGTTGTGAGTAAGAAGATATCCCACTTTCTATCCAGATGATTCCAGATTAGCCTGTTCGACATATGGCAATATCTTCATGATTCTTATCAAACCAGGATGAACCACGATCTAAGAAGCTTATTTGGAACCACTAATCAGTGGGAAATAACCAGGAAGTTGAATAAATCTCATAAGGTGTTGTGAGCAACAAGATATCCCACCTTCTATCCAGATGATTCCAGATTAGCCTGCTCGGACAATGGCCATTATCTTCATGATTCTTATCAAACCAGGATGAACCACGATCTAAGAAGCTTTATTTGGAACCACTAATCAGTGGAGAATAACCAGGAAGTTGAATAAATCTCATAGGAGTTGTGAGTAAGAAGATATCCCAATTTCTATCCAGATGATTCCAGATTAGCCTGTTCGGACATATGGCAATATCTTCATGATTCTTATCAAACCAGGATGAACCACGATCTAAAAAAGCTTTATTTGGAACCACTAATCAGTGGAGAATAACCAGGAAGTTGAATAAATCTCATAAGTGTTGTGAGCAAGAAGATATCCCACTTTCTATCCAGATGATTCCAGATTAGCCTGTTCGGACATATGGCAATATCTTCATGATTCTTATCAAACCAGGATGAACCATATATAAGAAGCTTGATTGGGAACCACTAATCAGTGGAGAATAACCAGGAAGTTGAATAAATCTCATAGGAGTTGTGATGTAAGAAGATATCCCACTTTCTATCCAGATGATTCCAGATTAGCCTTTTCGGACATATGGCAATATCTTCATGATTCTTATCAAACCAGGATGAACCACGATCTAAGAAGCTTTATTTGGAACCACTAATCAGTGGAGAATAACCAGGAAGTTGAATAAATCTCATAGGAGTTGTGAGTAAGAAGATATCCCACTTTCTATCCAGATGATTCCAGATTAGCATGTTCGGACATATGGCAATATCTTCATGATTCTTATCAAACCAGGATGAACCACGATCTAAGAAGCTTTATTTGGAACCACTAATCAGTGGAGAATAACCAGGAAGTTGAATAAATCTCATAAGTGTTGTGAGCAAGAAGATATCCCACCTTCTATCCAGATGATTCCAGATTAGCCTGTTCGGACATATGCCATTATCTTCATGATTCTTATCAAACCAGGATGAACCACGATCTAAGAAGCTTTATTTGGAACCACTAATCAGTGGAGAATAACCAGGAAGTTGAATAAATCTCATAGAGAGTGTGAGTAAGAAGATATCTCACTTTCTATCCAGATGATTCCAGATTAGCCTGTTCGGACATATGGCAATATCTTCATGATTCTTATCAAACCAGGATGAACCACGATCTAAGAAGCTTTATTTGGAACCACTAATCAGTGGAGAATAACCAGGAAGTTGAATAAATCTCATAAGTGTTGTGAGTAAGAAGATATCCCACTTTCTATCCAGATGATTCCAGATTAGCCTGTTCGGACATATGGCAATATCTTCATGATTCTTATCAAACCAGGATGAACCACGATCTAAGAAGCTTTTATTTGAACCACTAATCAGTGGAGAATAACCAGGAAGTTGAATAAATCTCATAAGTGTTGTGAGCAAGAAGATATCCCACCTTCTATCAAGATGATTCCAGATTTAGCCTGTTCGGACATATGCCATTATCTTCATGATTCTTATCAAAACCAGGATGAACCATATATAAGAAGCTTTATTTGGAACCACTAATCAGTGGAGAATAACCAGGAAGTTGAATAAATCTCATAAGTGTTGTGAGCAAGAAGATATCCCACCTTCTATCCAGATGATTCCAGATTAGCCTGTTCGTGTTGAAATAAATAAAGGAATGACCAGAAGAAGAAGCTGGTTGATGATCAAAGGAGAGTTCAACAAGAGAAGCCAATTTAATTCTGTTTTGTACAGACTTTCTCCACAAGCTACCACTTAATGAAACCCTTGATGGTTTTGTTTTCCCTTTTGGGATGGATCTGAGGGTGATATGGGTTGTGTTTTGCGGATTAGAACAAGGATGGTATTGTCTCCTTGAAAGATGGTGAGATGGTTGATGGATTGAGATAGATATGGTGATGAACTTCAGTGTAGATCGATGGAGAGATCAAACACTTGTGTAGATGTGCTAGAGATCGTGAGTATTACGCCCACAAACAATGATCTCAAGCCAAAGCCTTGCAGAGAATCAACTCCTAGGCAAACAGTGTTCAGAAACTGAACAAAGGATTCACAAAAACAAAGGAAGATTTTTATTGAAAAAGTGAATGAATCATACTCAAATGTCGACAAGGTTTTTGTAGAAGAACTAGTCAAAGACTTGTGGAAACTTGCAACAAGAATTGTGTAAAACTAGAAGGAAAATTAAGAAAACTAGGCTGTCTTGAAGACTGAGAAATTAAACATCTCCTTGACTTGGTTTGTTGTCGAGATTGGTTCTGGTTTGAACTGAACCAAGGCTGAGATGGCTTTCTTCAATTTCTTGGTCTGAGATCTTGTAACCGGGCCTGAGATAGCGAGATGGTCTTGATCGAAGTTGGGTTTGGTTTGAGCTGAAAGAGTTCCTGTCCCCTTTGCAGCAACACTTAGCTCAGCTGCTTCTTCTTCAGTGTCATTCAGCTCCTCTGTCTCCTCCTCGGTATCACTTAGCTGAATCAGCTCCTCTTGTTCCGCATTGTCTCCTTGTTTAGCTAGGTTTGCATCATCCCCTCCTCCTTTGAAAGGATTTGTCCTCAAATCTAAATGATCAGCACAAAAAGGAATTAGATCAGCAATATTAAAAGTATTACTAATAGCATACTTCCCTTGAAGATCGATCTTGTAAGCATTGTTATTGATCCTCTGCAGTACTTCAAATGGTCCATCTGTTCTTGGCAAGAGTTTGGACTTTCTTTCCTCAGGAAACCTTTCTTTTCTCAAGTGGATTGTCACCAAGTCTCCTGGTTCTAGTATGAGTTCTCGTCTGCCCTTGTTGGCGAATCTTGCATACTCTTTGGTCCTCTCCTCAATATTCTTCTTAACCTGCTCATGGAAAGAAACAACAAACTCGGCCTTGGCCTTTCCATCAAGATTAATCTGCTCTTTGTATGGTATAGGCAACAAATCAAGAGGAGTCAAAGGATTAAACCCATAAACTATCTGAAAAGGTGAGAACTTAGTAGCTCGGTGAACAGAGTGGTTATAAGCAAACTCAACATGAGGCAAACAATCTTCCCAAGTCTTTATATTCTTTTTAATCACAGCACGCAAGAGAGTAGCCAAGGTCCTATTAACCACTTCAGTTTGCCCATCAGTTTGTGGGTGACAAGTAGTAGAAAACATTAGCTTAGTTCCTAGCTTAGACCAAAGAGTTTTCCAGAAATGACTCAAGAACTTGGTATCTCTATCAGAAACAATACTCCTGGGCATGCCATGAAGTCTAACCACTTCTTTAAAGAACAACTCAGCAATGTGAAGAGCATTATCAGTTTTGTGGCAAGCTATGAAGTGAGCCATTTTAGAGAACCTATCTACCACCACAAAAATCGAATCCCTGCCTCTCTTAGTCCTAGGCAATCCTAACACAAAATCCATTGATATGTCTACCCAAGGTACATCAGGGATGGGAAGTGGAGTGTACAAACCTTGAGGTCGAGCTTTAGCCTTTGCTTGGGTACAAATGACACATCTACTGCATATCTTCTCGACATCTCTCTTCATGTTTGGCCAGTAGAAGTGCTCCTTTAGAATAGCATAGGTCTTAGCAACACCAAAATGCCCCATCAGACCTCCACCATGTGATTCCCTAACATAGAGCTCTCGCAAAGAACAATTAGGCAAGCACAATCGATTTTCAAAGAATAAGAAACCATCAGCTTGATAGAATTTGCCACTAGTATGTTTCTCACTATCCTTAAAGTGTTCTTTGAAATCAGGATCATCAGCGTAGTAAGATTTTACTTGATCAAAGCCTAACAACTTAGTTTCCATGGAAGTAAGCAAAGTATATCTTCTTGAAAGTGCATCAGCAACAACATTCTCTTTACCTTGCTTGTAGTGGATAACATAAGGAAAGGTTTCAAGAAACTCTACCCACTTGGCGTGCCTCTTATTCAGTTTGTGTTGTCCCTTTAGGTGCTTGAGTGATTCATGATCAGTGTGAATCACAAACTCTTTTGGCCACAAGTAGTGCTGCCATGTCTCCAAAGCCCTGATCAATGCATAAAGCTCCTTATCATAAGTCGGGTAGTTCAGCATAGCACCTCCAAGCTTTTCACTAAAGTAGGCAATGGGTTTCTTTTCTTGCATCAGCACTGCCCCAATACCTATTCCAGAAGCATCACATTCAATTTCAAAAGTCTTAGAAAAATCAGGAAGTGCAAGCAAAGGTGCTTCAGTCAACTTCCCTTTTAGGTTCTGAAAAGCTTCTTCTTGTGCTTCTTCCCATTTGAACCCCACATTCTTTTTGATAACTTCAGTGAGGGGTGCTACAATAGTGCTGAAGTCTCTGACAAACCTTCTGTAGAACCCAGCTAGTCCATGAAAGCTCCGGACTTCACTCACACTCTTAGGAACTGGCCAATCTCGGATGGCTTTCACTTTCTCTTCATCCACCCTGATTCCTTGAGCTGAAACAACAAAGCCTAGAAACACAAGGTGATCTGCTCCAAAAGTACATTTATCAAGGTTAGCAAAAAGAGTTTCTTTCCTAAGCACTTCTAAAACAATTCTCAAATGTTCAGTGTGCTCAGACAAACTTTTGCTATAGATCAAGATGTCATCGAAATAAACTACCACAAAGTGTCCTATGAAGGCTCTCAAAACATGATTCATCAGTCTCATGAAGGTACTAGGAGCATTAGTTAAACCGAAAGGCATAACAAGCCACTCATACAAACCATGTTTTGTTTTAAAAGCAGTTTTCCATTCATCTCCTTCTTTCATCCTAATCTGATGATATCCACTCTTTAAATCTATCTTAGAGAAAATGCAAGACCCATGCAATTCATCAAGCATATCATCAAGTCTAGGGATAGGATGTCTGTACTTTACAGTGATATTGTTGATGGCTCTGCAGTCAACACACATGCGCCAGCTTCCATCCTTCTTTGGCACCAGTAGTACAGGCACGGCACAAGGGCTCATGCTTTCTCTAATGTGTCTTTTAGCCATCAGCTCATCAACCTGCCTTTGCAACTCCTTGGTTTCGTCTGGGTTGGTTCTATAGGCTGGTCTATTTGGAAGAGAAGCGCCTGGAACCAGATCTATTTGGTGTTCAATCCCTCTGAAAGGTGGCAAGCTAGCTGGACTTTCTCTTGGAAAGACATCTCCATATTCCTGCAAGATAAACTCAAATCCTTTCGGAAGCTCCGGAGCATGGTTAGAAGAAGTTAGTAGTGAACCTTTGAAGATAAACAAAAGCAAAGGTTGTTGGAGAATCAAAGCTTTCCTGATCTCACTGTTTTTGGCCCAAGGATTAGTTCCCTTCTTTGAGTCAGATGAGTTCTCCTTGGCTTCTTGTCGCCTAAACCTTAGTTGTAGCTGATCTTCATGTACTTCTTGAGGAGACAAAGGTGCAAGCACAATCTTTTTATCTCTGTGAGTGAAGGAGTGGCGATTTGTAAACCCATCATGGATAGCTTTCTTATCATACTGCCAAGGCCTGCCTAAGAGAATATGACTTGAATCCATGGGTAGTACATCACACACTATCTCATCTTGATACCTCCCAATGGTTATAGGAACCATAACTTGCTCAGTGACCTTCAGCTCGCCTCCCTCATTAAGCCATTGTAGTGGGTAAGGTCTAGGATGCTTCCCTGTTTTTAGCCCAAGTTTTGCTACAAGAGATTCACTAGCCACGTTAGTACAACTTCCACCATCTATAATCAAGCTGCAAACTTTATCATAAACAGTACAACGAGTGTGAAAGAGATTCTCCCTTTGGATCAATGTCTTCTGGTTTGGATTGACCTGAAGAGACCTCTTTGTAACCAGGAGCTGTCCTCGGACTGGATAAGTCTATCAACTCTTCCTTCGGAAGCATCAGCATTCTCTTCCTCAGATATAATATCTCCATTATCCAAGAGAATCATCACCTTCTTGTTAGTGCATTCATTAGCATAGTGACCAATGCCATGGCACTTGAAACACTTCACATCTCTTGATCTAGTTGCTGGTGCTTTTCCCTTATCATCACGCTGATAGGCTTTGTTTTCTTCTTGTGTTTAGCTAGGCTTTTCTCATCCTTGGTTGTCCTGTAGTTGTTGCCGTATTGAACCCTTGGAGCTTCTTTCTCTTCTGTTGTTGCTCAATGAGGATAGCTTTGTGAAGAAGCTCATAGATGTCATCATAATCCTGCAGCTCCAATCGATCTTGTATTTCTCTGTTGAGACCAGCTTGGAACCGAGCCATAGTTGCATTAGAATCCTCAACAACAGATGCTTTTATCATGAGAGTCTCCATCTCCTGATAGTAATCCTCCACGCTCTTAGATGTGGGTGAGGCCTCCTTAGTTTCAGATGAACATCCTTGTGGTAATGACTTGGAACAAATCGTTTCCTCATGAGAGTCTTGAGTTCAAACCAACCTGATACTGCTGCTTCCCCGGTTTCTTCT
>NW_026617404.1:0-17438 GCF_000801105.2 Raphanus sativus | reverse complement strand
GATTAATCAAATTCTAACAATTTTTTAAAGACTTTATCGGGTAACTGACACGTAAAACCAAACTTAAGTTAAATGACTTCCCAGTTAATGTACAGTAAGATATTCTATTTGAAAGAGTGAGAAAATTAAAACCTATAAAAAATAATGAATTATATCTGTGTCTAAAGTTTAGTTAATATGCAACCGGCTTTTGTTTGACTATCTAAAACATGTTTATACAATAAAATCAAATCCAACCAAAAACCGGTATATCGCAGAACCGGTTAGGTAAAGGTCCATATAATTTATATCTTATGTTTATAACAACACTAGTGGTATTCCGGTGCTACGCGCCGGATTTGTATGTTGTGTTCTTACGTGAATCTACGATTCGTTTTTTGTTTTGTGGTTTTAGTAGTAAAAAAATATGTTCAAAACTGCGAAAATGAAAATATGTTGAAAGAAAATAATATTTTTCTAATCTTGTTGATAGTGGTTAACGACCCTAGTGCATTATTTTGTTTAAAGTTGTTTTGTTCAAAGTAGAATAGCATAAGTGGTTGTTACTAATCGATTTAATAAAAATAGAATAAAAAACCGATAATCGTAAAACAATTAATTTAGTTAGAATTTAAACATAGAGTAAAGTTGTTGTTTTATTTAGAAAACATATTTATCTAATCAATTAATAGAATAATTATAAATAATTTAAACTTGTACTAATATATTTAGGTCAAATAATAGAAATATAGAAGAAGTTTCAAATTTTATAAAAAATAAGGGTGAAATCAATTTTTGGTAAAACTATTGGTAAAATTATTGATGATTATATAAATAGATTTTTCAAATTATCATGTTGACTTTTAAAATATAGAGGTGAGAGTTGTATGTGTTGTTGTGTTTCACAAAAAAAAAAGTTTAAAGGAGAGCAATTTTTAACCGTGTGTAGTTTTGTCAATTTTTTTTGGGTCAAAATAGTTTTGTCAATTTGTATATGTATTATCATATAGCAATCTCAGTGGCCTGGTTCCGACCCAACTTATAGCTTCTGTCCCATTTTCTGCTGGACTCGTTCTTGAAATGAAAGATATTCATCAAACTAACCAAATACAAAAAAAAAACATATACACTCCGATATTGAACATATTATTTTCTAAACCCACAGAGATAGCAAAGCATCAAATCCAAATAACATCGTTTTTTAATCACAGAGAGAGAGAAGAGAAACAGTTTCTAATGAGAAAACACCAAAACCACCACAAAGAGCAAGAACAAGATGCAGAATAGAGCCTCCCTCAATGTTCTAGTCTTTTACCGTCTTGTCATCAGCTAGCTGTTTTTGGGAGTAGATGAGAGCAGGGGCGAAGCTACGGTGGCACTCCTGGGTGCAAGTGCACCCATAATGTTTTAAGAATTGTCATGTTACATAGAACATAAATGACTAAATTGGCTCAGTTGGTAGTGGATGCACCCAGTAAATCGTATGGTAAGGTGTTCGATGCACCCACTATAACATTTATTTACATACATAATATATTTTATGAGCATGATGCACCCACTGATTTTTTTCCCTGGCTTCGCCCCTGGATGAGAGCCTGGAAAAGAACCAGTGTTATATGTAACTGCTTAGATTATCAGTTTGCAAACAAAGGATAACAACTATTGGCAAGAACATAAGAAAACACATTAGAAAGGAGATGCAATTTTTTTTGACAAAACCGGAGACAGGAAGAACATAAGAGCTACAAAAAAGTTCAAGAGACTTCCCTAGCAATTCATTCTTTTTAAAAGTCAATAAGTAATTTGTCAATTTTGTTGAACAGGAGGGATGCCTTCTTTCTGCTCACCACAATCCTTGATGTGATCAATAGTGTCAGATTTATGCTGGTGGCCACCACAATGTTTTTGCTCCGACCTGTAGCTTACGTATTTGTTATGGCATGCAAGAGCTAAGGCGGCAAACATGCTAACACGCACGATTACATCCCTGCAAAGATGCAATGATATTGAGGTTCATGAGGATACTTTGGTTCTTGTCGTCTTGAAACTGAACCATCTTCATGTCATCTTCTAAGCGATTCTTCCAGCTCAAGAGCTGAGATTTATCCTCAGGTTGTCTAATCTCGACGTTGTAAGGAAAGAAAGCGGGGACCTCTTCACCTACTTCTTGGAAATTATCTTCAGGTACTAATACCCTTGAGCCAAAAATCAAGACAGGACCAGAGATCTTGTTCAAGGAATCTGGAACAATTTGTAGAATATTTCTGACTCAAGAAGCTCCTCAACGTCGTTTCTGATACAGAGACCACAACTGCGACAACAATTGTGGAACTCCATGGAGTTTGGAAAATACTTGTGAAAAGGTTTGTTTCTTACCTTGTAAAGTGATTGCAGGAAAAGTTTCTCATTCAAGTATAGATTTGTGCTGCGTTTGCTAGAAGCTTAGAAGCCATGACAAAGACAGATGTGAAGCAAACGGACTCAAGAACTTGGAGTTGAATAAAATGTATTTAAGAAGGTATAATTAAGTTATATTTCTAAATCTGTAACAGAACTCGAAGTAGTCGAAGCATTTCTCTAGTGACTTGGAGGAAGACTTGAGCCATCAAAACAGCTGATGTCAGTTTGAAACCGCTGAAAAAACTGAATCTTCACTGAAAATGTCTCAATAAGCGCATCCTGTTAGGCAGGAGTAAATATTAAAATTGAAAAAAAAAAATTCGAAAAAGGAGTTAATAGGAGACAGTGGTAATTACCTTCTTGTCAAGGAGAACCTCAGCAGACAGACTTCAACGGTGGTTGTACAGCTGCCAGCTTTCAAATCGGGAAACAGGATGCTGTATTGCGCCATTGCTGAGTTGGTGATTAGCAGGGATTGTTCTTTCTGATTTCGTATATGTAACGCTGTTCATCGTTGAGAGCAAACATATATATAGGTAGAGCTTCCTGGCGGTTACTTTGGAAGATGCTAAGCTTGATTAAAAGCTAGAGAGTGGGAGTAGTGGTATAAGTGTCCTAAATGCTCAGATTTAAGTAGCAAATAATTGTAAACTGCAGATGTTGCATAGTGTGAGTCGTCGTGATCGGCACTGGTCTATTTTCCAAAGTCAGCAAATGATGAAAGCCCTGAGTACTTCTGGGCTTAAACAAAAAAAAATTAGTATAAAGCCCAACGAAAATAAAACAAAGGGTCACGTCGGTTAAAGTCACAAAATCAATTGGAAATCAAAATTATTAACCTGCCACGTGTCATTATTCCCCCTAGGGAGAAAAAAAAGTCTACTTTATTTATTAAGATTTTGTGGACTACAACCTGTCTATAATTCTATACAGAAACGAGTAGATACACATTTGACTCTACACTAACATTTATTGGACTTAAACCTTCAAATGTGTATTATTTATGTATTATAATCAATTAGGGTATTATTTATTGGACTTAAGTCCAATAAACCTTCATATAACATAAATAATACACTAATTAAAAAAATCATAAGCTCAACCATTTTTTTTCAAACAGTCTAATATAAAATCATTCCATGCGTATAGCGAAGAGCCAGATTTCCCTCCAAATAATGTCGATAAAAGATATTATCAGTAATAAAAAGAAAAGAAAGAGAAAATAGAGTTCCCACTCGATCTCTTGTTTAACGCCACGTGTACTTAATATCTAATCGAACGGCTCTCGTCTGAAAGCCATGGGTCCAAAACAGGGCCGTTTAGCGGAAGTTTGCGTGCTAAAACACAGAAAGAAAATGAAAACTGCAAAATTCAAAAAGCTCTTGATCAGAAGCAAACAAAAACCACCTCTGACAATTGATAAAGAAGAAAAAAAACAATACTTTATCTTCGTCTCTGTTTTCTGTCTTCACGAGAGTGACTTTCTCATTTCGTTGTGACTCTTTCCTTCTGGTTAGTTTATTTCCTTTGATAATCAGTTTTTGGTTGTTGAATATGGTTCCGACAACTTAAATCATCATCGTCTGGTTTGATGTTTTTTCTGGGTTTAGTTAATTGTTCTGGAGATTTGATTCTAAACTGCAAAGAGTGATTGTTTGTTTGGCAAGTTAATTATATTGACAAGAATCAATCTGCCTCTGATTTGTTATAAGATTAGGAACTAAAAATACTTCAACTTCCTTTAAAGCAAAACATCAGATTCTATTGCTCAAAAGTTAGCTTCTTTTTGTTGTTGTGGTGATGAATCTGGTCTTCTCTTTCTCTCTTGAATATCTCATAAAGAGTCTTAACTTTTAATATGATTCATTTTCTTCTATTAATGGGAATCAAATGTTTGCTAAATCTGCCAGATTTATAAATCACATTGATCTTTAACAGATTCTTGTTTATTTGTTATCTTATAACAGAGTTATGGTGTGAAATGATGACAGCAGCAGGAGAAGCAAGAGCAGTGTGGCAAAGAACAGCTAACCGTTACTTTGTCCAAGAAGATGCTAAAAGAGCTCCCAAGCTACCAACCTCTTCCCACTCTTCTTCATCATCAACTAAACAGGTTCAAGAGGATTCTGTCTCTTCTCCTTCTGTTTTTTCATCCACAGAACCAATCATCAGCTTTCATGCCTCTGAATTTCTCTAATCTCATCATTATCAGTATATATTTTAGAGGTATCATCCACATGTGTTTCGTGAATCCTGAGAACATATTGAATCAACCAAGAGATTTTGTGTTAGATTATTGTAGTTTTGGGCCTATAAATCAATTATTAGCGTTAATAGAGAACTGATTAACCAAAACAGAGAAAGAAACACTTACAACACTCATCAGCTTTCATGCCTCTGAAATTTTAGTTTGATATAAAAAGGAGAATCTAGCTAAATATACCTTTCACGTGCCGTTTTCTTGAGCAAATTATGAAGCATGAGTAATGTCTTCTTAGCTATATGGTTTTTTTCATGACCACCGTTATTAATGAATGTGACTAACTCTTAAAGATCAGTGTTTCGTGAATCCTGAGAACATATTGAATCAACCAAGAGATTTGGTGTTAGATTATTGTAGTTTTAATAGAGAACTGATTAACCAAAACAGAGAAAGAAACACTTACAATGCGAACTTCAAAATGATTCGATCCTATTTTGGTCAAAATCCAAATCAATCATCATGTTCCAGAATTTACAATGGATTCAAAATAACAAGATATAACTCAATATTTGCTTCTTTGTATTTTACTCTTTAAAATCCTTATAAATCTATTCAAATCCAAATTCAAATCAAATGCTTAATCAAATCCTTACTATTGAATAACACCTAATTTTGAAATCTATTTTAAAATCACAGAACCAATAACAGTGAATTTGAATACAAATTTTAAAATTATAGAACCAATAACACTAGATTTTGCTTGGATTTTCAAATCCATTAAACTGTAAAAACCAATAACACCCCCTGAAACATGATGATTGATTTGGATTTTGACCAAATGATAATTTTACATACTCGAAAGGTCAACAAAGATTAATGTGTTACTTTTCATCAAGATCATCCTTTATAATCTTTTGACTGATACACATTGTTGAGTTTTAACATATTCTGACC
This sequence comes from Raphanus sativus, assembly GCF_000801105.2. Classification (NCBI taxonomy): domain Eukaryota; kingdom Viridiplantae; phylum Streptophyta; class Magnoliopsida; order Brassicales; family Brassicaceae; genus Raphanus; species Raphanus sativus. The sequence goes on along the minus strand of NW_026617404.1, from coordinate 11,902 downwards.
AAATCATACTTATATACAAGAAGAAGAAAAACAATCTTTAAATGTGATCCGCTGGTTCGTGTTTTAATAAGCTAAACGTGGTAATTTTCATTTTTACTATAATCAAGATTCACATATCGGCAGGCCTACCTCACAACACATTAAAACACATGCCCAAATTAGATAAAGTCCACGACCACAAGAATTATTAAGACGGCAACCTTCTAGGTCAGAAGGAGAGTTCAGCGGTCCTGGTTAGTAGTGACTACATGTGTATATTAAATGTGCAGCTCAAACGGGAGAAATAGTTTGGTCACTGCATATTGTTAACGAGATACCGTTGCAGCTTCATGATGGTGTCAAAGTAGTTATGTGCGATACTCTAGCTCCTCATTCAACCTCCCATTGAATCTATAAGTTGCCATGAAGGTATCTTCCAATAACACAATTTAAAAACTGCTGATTAAGATCATATTCACACGATGACAACTCTTCCGAACTTTGTTTTTTCACTTCTTATTGTGTCATCTTATTAAATTGAGTTTGTTCTAGAATATGTAACTTTTAGAAACAGAGGGAATATTTTTTAGATGTTGTTAGAACTCAGTTATGATGGATTTTAATAGAATTCAGTATATCTTTTTAACTAAAACAATTCCTACCTTTTTATCAATATTTTTGAAGGATATCGAGAATGGATATATTTTCCATCAAAGTAATTGCATACTTAAATTCCACTACTTGATTCAAATTCCAATTTTCAATAACACTTCCTACATGTGTAGCTCAAACGGGAGAAATAGTTTGGTGACTTGTACAGTTGCACTATATGTGTACGTCAATATTTTGGTGTGTACACACATACATGCACATATATATGTATAAGGCTATGAAGCAGTGTCAAGGAGTCTTGAGTTGACCTTAATACAGTTTAATAAGATTATGAAATTTCTGATGACTTTCATAAACAACCTGCCCGCGATTGTATTACGTAGTAGATTATGTTATCTTGAGGTTTTTTATTGAACTGCGCCATAATTTTTGACACATACGGAATGATTTGAATCATTAAACCCATCATTATTTATTCCTAATAATATTAAGTTAAGAGGAGCTAGGGTCCATTTTCTATAGAACTTAGTTCTATGGTTTTATTATCCCTACTTATGATGAATATATAGTTGCTGACATAAAGGATCTTATTAGAAAATCGTAATTGTTTAACTTCTTATGGATCACATAATAAACTAAAAAGTATCTAATGGACAGAGATTGAGGGGATGATTGGTAATATATGTGAGTGCTCCACACAGCCATAAATTTCTCTAAAGTAATAAAACCAAAATAATCAAGCTTTATTAATAAAATCCAAAGTTACAGCCCAAAATTTTTAAAAGGAAATATATTGACTATAGAAATTAAATTTTCTACAGCTTTTATCAAATGCTTTAAAAAATATTCAAAGTCAAAAAAATAAAACCAAAACAAAAATCTTACAGTCTATTTTTCAAAACAAAAAATCTAAAGCTACAAGCAACAACCAATCAACCCCTAAATCACTTGAAGAAACTTTGCCTTACATAACGTTCTATCACTAGGCGATGCCCACTATTTACATTCTATGTACCTACCTATCAAATCTATTCTAAACCAAATTAACATTTAAAGATATAATTTATATTTTCAAGAACTATAGGTAATTAGTACATGAGAATGACTTTTACTAATATCAACATGTAAGAACTTATTAAAGTTAATTACTAATTAGGAGATATACACTAAGCGTAGACGCTTAACTTTAATTTACTTTCTTATTTTTATATCTAGTTTATAAAAAATATGTATGATCATACCAACAGTATAAATTAAAAAAGAACGATCATCTAACCAAATTTGAAAAAAAAGAGTCTAACAACACCATTAATTAGGACATATATAAAACCTATTATATAATGCGTGATGAGTATAGTGAAGAGCCAGATTTCTCTCCAAATAATCTCGATAAGAAGTATTATCCGTAAAAAAAAAAAAAGAGTTCCCACTCGATTTTTTTGGTTTAACGCCACGTGTGCATAATATCTAATCGAACAGCTCTCTTGTCTGAAAGCAATGGGCAAATCTGTGGAACCCAAAGACTCTGACACGAAACTATGGGTCCTAAAACAGCGTCGTTTAGCGGAAGCTTGCGTACTAAAACACAGAAAAAAAAACGAAAACTGCAAGGATTCAAAAAAGCTCTTAATCAGAAGCAAACAAAAACCACCTCTGACAGTTGAATTTTTTTTAGATAAAAAAGCCTCTATCTTCTTTGTTTTTGGTTACTGTTTTCACGAGAGTGTCTTCTCTATTCGCTGTTACTCTTTCCTTTCCTTCTGGTTAGTTTTATTTCTCATTGAAATTCTGCAAATAATTGTTTTTTCAATGATAAGTTTTCAGTTTTTAGTTGGATGAATATGGTTCCGACAACTTAGATCATCATCGAGTTTGATGTTTTTTTCTTTCTGTGTTTAGTTAATTTATTAGAGGATTTGATTCTAAACTGCAAAGAGTGATTGTTTGGTTGGTAAGTTAAATAATGTTGACAAGAATCAATCTGCCTTTGATTGGTTATTAAGATTAGGAACTAATACTTCAACTTCCTTTAAAGCAAAACATCAGATTCTATTGTTCAAAAAGTTTTGGTGATGGATCTTGTTGTCTTGTAATAAAGATTCCAACTTTGATTATGATAAGGGGCGAACCCAGAATTATTTTTATGTGGGGTCATAGTGTGGGTAAAATTTTGTCAAAAACAAAAATATTAAGAAATGAAGTCACTGAGGGGTTTCGATCCCAGGTTTGCGGGTTCAGCACCAAGCTTCCTAACCAAATACGCTACTGTCAACTATCGATTTTATAATATATTTGTGGTGTCATATGACACCATAACTCTTAACGTGGGTCCGCCACTGATTATGATTCATTGTCTTCTATGAATGGTAATCAAATGTTATCTAATCTGCCTGATTTATGAGTCACATTGATCTTTAATTGATTCTTGTTTATTTGTTATCTAATATAACAGAGTTATGGTGTGAAATGATGGCAGCAGCAGAAGCAAGAGCAGTGTGGCAAAGAACAGCCAACCGTTACTTTGTCCAAGAAGACTCTAAAAGAGCTCCCAAGCTAACAACCTCTTCCCACTCTTCTTCATCATCAACGAAACAGGTTCAAGAAGATCCTGTCTCTTCTCCTCCTCCTGTTGTTCGTCCACAGAACCAACCATCTTCTCCAGGTTTCATGCCTCTGAATATTCCTCTTCTGTTGGGTCATCACATTCAAGAAGATTTGCTCCTGGGATGGACTGTTGGATGGATGTAGTTGATATCTTTGTAGTTCAAAGCGAAGAGGCAAGAAAACATGTCTATTGCAAGGGAAAAAAGCATTGCAATTCCGTTGCAAATCGCAATTTGCAACGAATTTACAAGGAAAGTCGTTTCCTTGCAAATCCTTACTCGCAAATAAAAAACGCTTACAATTCTCTCGCAAATTTGCAACGGAATAATTTCCGTTGCAAATTTGCAAGAGAATAATTTTCGTTGCAAATTTGCAAGAATCGGATATTCCCTCGCAAATTGCATTAGATTTGCAATAAAAAGTTTCCGTCGCAAATTCTTTTAAGATTATTAAAAAAAAATTAACAAAAACACAAAATAAAAAATAAAAAATGTAAATAAATATATATAACGAAATATATATACATACAGATACATATTTAAATACATGAATATATTAAAAGCCTAAAAAAATTATAATAAACTGGTTTAGTTAAATAAACCGGTTTAACTAAACCTAATTAAGCTAACCTAACTAAACTTAACCAAACCTAATTCTAAAAAAAAATTAACCCTAGAAAATAAATCAGCCGACTCTTTGCCTCCTCCGCCGCACCACCACCAGAGCCGCACCACAACCACAGCCGCACCACCACCGGCCCTGTCTCCTTAACCATCAAGCTTCTTCTCAATCCTTCACCTTCCTTTACAAAAACAAAAAAAATATTAGATATAAACAGAGGGAGAGACAGAGAGATAGAGAAAGAGAGAGGGCTAACCATGGAAGTGTGGCTCCGGCCTCATCATGCCTTGCTTCCTCCAACCTGAAAACAAACAAATTCAGTTCAAAACAGGGAGACAGAGACAGAAGGACAGAGGGACAGAGAGAGATAGAGAAAGGTCGAACCATGTTGGTGTGGGGCGTGAGATAAAGTAGATCCGGCTGTGTGTGAGAGAGAGGAAGCTGGCGACGAGGAGAGATGACATGGCGGCAGAGAGGAGAGGCGGGAGAGAGAGTCCGGCTAGAAGACACAAGGTCGGCGAGGAGAGAGAGCCCGAGAGAGGAGAGATGGTGGGAGAAAAAAATCCCTTGTTTTTTTTTTCTTGACGGCTCCAACAAATGAAAAGAATTAGGTTTGTGTCTTTATATACTAACCCTAGTTCTAGTAACTCGTTTGTCATTTTTTTTTTAGGGAAAAATAGTTTTGCAAGGAAAGTGCAAGAGATCCCTTGCAATTCTCTTGCAAATTGCATCGGAAATCAATTTCTTGCAAATTTGCAAGAGAATTGCGAGAGAGTCATTGCAATTTCCTTGCAAAATTTTGATTAAAGTGTTTTAGAGTTTCGTTTAGGGTTTTGTTATGTTTTGTATATACTAATATAGTTCTTGATATTTGTTTCTCGAAAAAATTATTTACATGAATATGTTTAACAAAGTACAGTAATTTAGTTAACATGTATTGAATATATAAATTATAAAGTTTGTATTTTGTATTAAGAAATTAGTTCAAGTGTGGAGAATTGAATTTATAACTAAAAATGCTGTATTTTCAAAAATATTTAACAATGTTACTTTTAAACACTAAAATTTTTAAATGTGTTACACGAAACCAAAGGCTTTAACAAAATCCTAAAACCGTTCAAGTGGAAAAACATGGTTTTGCAAGAAATTGCAAGGATTCCTCGCAATTCTCTTGCAAATTTGCAAGGTAATCAAAAACTCTCGCAAATTTGCAAGGAATTGCGAGAGATCCCTTGCAATTCCCTTGCAAATTGCGACGGAAATGAATCGCTTGCCAAATTTGCAAGACAATTGCGAGGGAGTCATTGCAATTTCCTTGCAAAATTTTAATAAAAGTGTTTTAGGGTTTCGTTTAGGGTTTTATTAGTTTTGTATACACTAATATGTTTCTTGATATTTCTTTTTGAAAATATTTACATGAATATGTTTAAGAAAGTTATAGTAATTTAGTTAACATGTATTGAATATATAAATTATAAGTTTGTATTTTGTATTAAGTAATTAGTTCAAGTGTCTAGAATTGAATTTATAACTAAAAAATCTGTATTTTCAAAAATATTGATCGACTACATTTTTAACACTAAATATTTTAACTAAATGTGTTATATGACACCAAATCTTTAACAAACCCTAAAACCGTTCAGTGGAGAAAACATGTTTTTGCAAGGAATTGCAAGGGATTCCTCGCAATTCTCTTGCAAATTTGCAAGGTAACCAAAAACCCTCGCAAAATTTGCAAGGAAATTGCGAGAGTTCCCTTGCAACTCCCTTGCAAATTGCGACGGAAATCCATCCTTTGCAAATTTGCAAGACAATTGCGAGGGAGTCATTGCAATTTCCTTGCAATTGCTTTGCAAATTAATATTTAATGTTGTTTTAGGGTTTCATTTGTGCTTTTGATACATTTTCGGTGGAGTAATATTTTTCTTTATATTAGTTTCAGAAAAACTATTTAATGTAAAAATATATTTTTAAAAAATCTCGTAATTTAGGTGATGTATATTAAATGTATAAGTTATATAGTTTTGATGTTTAGTATTCATAATTCTAAATGAAGTGTCGGAATTGAGTTTATAACCGTTAATTGGTGTATTTTCCAAAAATATTTATAGATGTATACGTTAACACTAAATATTTTAATTAAATGTGTTTATATGACACCAATTTTTTAACAAAATCTCAAACCGTTTAAGTGGTGAAAACATGGTTTTGCAAGCAAATTGCAAGGGATTCCTTGCAATTCCCTTGCAAATTTGCATGGTTTTCAAAACTCTCGCAAATTTGCAAGAGAAATTGCGAGAGGTCCCTTGAATTTTCTTGCAAATTCATAACCCACTGTGTTTTTAGAGTTTCGTTTGTGGTTTTGTTACGTTTTCAGTGGAGTAATATGTTTCTTTTATATTTAATTTAGAAAGTTATTTAACGTAAAATATATTTTTAAAAAAGTTCTGTTAATTTAATTGATGTATATTGAATGTTTGAGTTATATATTTTTGATGTTAGTATTTTGTAATACTATTTCAAGTGTCGGAAATTGAGTTATAGACATTAATTAATGAAATTTTCAAAAATAGTCATCGACATACATTTTAAATATTAAATCTTTTAGTAAACGTCATAGACCCCAAGTCATTAACAAATTCCAAACCGTTCAAGTGTAGAAACATGATTTTGAAAAAAAAATTGCAAGGAATACAAAACCCTCACAATCTGTTTGCAATTTGCAAGGAACACAAAACCCTCGCAAATTTGCAAGGGAATTGCGACGAAACTAGTTTTCTCGTAAGTTTGCGTTTGAATTGCGAGGAAACTGTATTTTCTCTCGCGAATTCCTTGCAAATTTGCGAGTGGATTTTTTTCCTTGCAATTTGCAACGAATTTGCGAGGATTATATATTTCCTTTTCAGTTCCGTTGCAATCTCTTGCAAATTTGCAAGGAAAATTTTTCCTCGCAATTTTCCTTGCAATCAATTGTTTTCTTGTAGTGAGGAGAATAGGAGAGCCTGGAAGTTTTGTTTTTTTTTCTTTGAAAAATGTAACTCTTCTTGAAATGAGTTTTTTAGATTTACTTGTATTGTAATGCTGCAGCTTATGGATTTGGTTTAAATGAGAGAATGTAATTTTGTTGTAAGATTTTGTTAATATTGTGTGTTATAATATCTCAAGACATCATCATATGAAAAGATCTTTCATGCATGCATGTAAGTGCATCTCCTAACTGAACCCAAAAGAAGGTGCATCTCCATATTGATCTTTTTTTACCGCTCGGTAAAAGGAAAGGTAGGAAGTTAAATTTTCATTTCCATTTCACTTAATAACGTGGATCGTCCGGGCCCGATTGGAAAGGTATAAACAAAATATTACCTTGCTAGAAAGCTTCGGGATATTAATTTAAAAAACAATATATTTCGTGAATGGCACCACCTAACCGTAGCCACAATTGTCATGGATGTTCCCGTGGAAAAAGGAGGACTTTGTGAAGAGCTAGAAGCCTTGAGAACGGAGAGCGATCGTGTAAGTAATTATGTAAGGAAAATATGCTATCAAGCTGGTACTTGCATAACAGTTGGAAAAAATGTCAAAATCATGCAACACACAATAATTCTAAGATTCACATAATATGATACTGCGCGAAGCGAAGCATTATCAGATAAACGGTTACACAGGAGGTTCATATATAGTTTGGAAATCATATAAACTAAAGCATTAGGAAGCAGAGTTTTTATTTTAGTAACAGTTACAAGGGATCAAGTTCCATGTTATCATGAATGTGGAAACTTTATAAAGTAAACGCTGAATATATATAGTAAGAAGACAAAGTAGACAAGATCAAGGTCACATTAAAGTGCATAAGATGTTAATTAATTCCAATGGTTCATCGGTAATTCGGTAAAAAAGAAAGAAAGAGAAACTAGTTTGATAGCAGAAAACAAACTTTCGAAGTAACAAACAGAACAAAGGATTGTTATCTGTGAATACTAACTCATAAGATTTGGTATGGAGATCATGTATCACCAGTGGTTCCTTACGATGACAACGACCACGAATTAAATAACTTGTTCTTCTCTAAAACTGCTATCGTTAAGAGTGAGGTTCCTCCACACCAACGAAAGAGGTTACTGATATCTATCGTAAACATTTCTCTTCCACGTTTTGATGTTACCGCCTGAAGAATAAACAACCATATATCTTGGATGGGCCAGTTACTCTCGGATACACTCAAGCAGTTATCGAGGATGCACATGGTGAATCTGAAAGGATCATGTACATGGGAAAAGGGAGCTTTACAGATAACTTGGAAAGTTTCAGTGTGAAGATCGAAAGATAATACTTTGGTTTCTTCACAGTCAGTTAACCAATAAAGGGACCCATCTACGTACAGAGGAGCATGGCGAACAATTATTCGATAAGGAGAAGCAGGGTGAACGTACCTCCAAGTGTTCATGCTAAAGTCGAAACTTCACAAGTAGTAACGTTGTCTAGGCCAAATTCAGATGAATTATATAAAAAAACTGGCTTGTATGTACCCCTTAGTTTGTCTTTACCGAATCCAAGCTTATGATATGAGCTATACGATGTTTTTGCATCCCTGACGATGCAGAGCTGTTGAATTCTGGCAAGAGGTAAACTTTGATGCCACCTAGTGGCGGGATTCACCACCACGACACAGACACTCGGGACGTACTTGGTGTAGAAGCATATTAGACCGTCACATGTATTTTGGCAGACCGACGTGCATGAAGTAGGGGAAACAGACCGTATAAGCTATTGATGATCCAAACATAAATCTTCGAGCATCTGTAGGCAGGCACCCATCATTATGTGCATAGTGAACGAAAAGTATATCCGGATCTCGTGATCGCCTACGATGGCCCAACTGTCTTTCCTGGAAACGTTGGGTCTGGATTGTCAATTTCCACGTCTTTGATACAGACCTTAATCTCAGTAGAGACTTGACCGGAAGTCTCTCTAGTATGAGCTCTACAACATCGTGCGGTACGTAGCAATTCTACACTCGAGCGACATCTTTCCAAGCATTGTATCTCGTGTCAGATTGATCAAGACAGTCATACAAATGTTTTTGAAAGGTTAACTTTCAATATTCTATATATACGAGCTGAGCACCCTGTCCAAGCTAGTGTTTTTGAAAATAGAAATTTCTAATTTTCTACAAGGAAAAAGGGAAAACTCCATGACTCTTCCTTTCCTTGTTTCGGCTAATTAACTTTATACAATATAATTACTAGATTTTCTTGGTAATTAACTTTATACAATATAATTCCTTTGCTTTCCTTGGTAATTAACTTTATACAATATAATTCCTTTCCTTTCCTTGGTAAGATATTATCTCTGAGTCTTATTTGAGCAAGTCTGAGTTATTAGAAGCGCTGAGCGTGTTCTCAGACTAGAGCTAGGGAAGCTGAAACATGGCTAAAGAAGCTTGCGCGGAGAAAGAGGACTTGGTGAATCTCTTGTTCAAGAGAAGCGTCAGAGCTTTTCGGGTATAGCAGTTGATGCAAACTGCTTCAGCTTGAAGCGCTATACCTCCAAATCAAGAACAAGAAGATTGAGAAAAGCAAGGAGCAGCCACCTTGGAGCAATTCGCAAGCAAGAGAAGAGGGAGAAAGAGAAGAAGCAAAAGAGGTAAACCGAATGGTCTGTTTGGTTTAGCATGGGGATGAGTCTAGTTGGTGCTGGTTTGCTCCTGGGATGGACTGTTGGATGGATGCAGATTCTATCTTTCTAGTTCAAAGTGAAGAGAAGAAGAGAGACCTGGAAAGTTTTTTTTTTTAAATATCACTCTTCTTTGAAATGATTTAAGATTTACTTTGTAATGCTGCAGCAGCTTATGGATTTGGTTAATGAGAGAATTGTAAATTGTTGCAAGGAATTTTTTGTTAATATTGTGTGTTTCTAGTTTGAGATTATCTTAAAGAATCAAATGTTAAGATCTTTCATGTAAAAGCATCTGCATATGTTCATTCTTAGCAGCTATAAAATCTTTTCTTCCATGTACCAAAAAAAGAGAGTTTAATGTCACATTGTTTCATTTGTAGAGACTTGTTCTTAGCTAACATTTCATTTGTGATTTGTTATAAAGATTAGGAACTAATTCCTCAACTTCGTTTAAAGCAAAACATCAGTTTCTCTTGTTCAAAAAGTTTGTTTTGAACATGTTCTGTTAGCAGAAGTGTCATTTACATCTTCTCATCTTGTGTTTTGTAAGGACTCTTTCTGCCAGATGTAGTGAGGCCTCTCTTAGATTCTCTTGAGGCTTCCAAACAAGTTAAAAGCCCCTCCACTACCCATGTATGTGTACAGTATATATCTCTCTGAAATTTCTTTTTAGCAGCTTCTTAGTTGGATGGTTAAATTGTGTTTGTTGTGTGTTGTAAATAAACATTATTTCCATGTTTTGTGATTTGTTTGGTTTATGTATGTCTCTCTCGAAATGTATTCTTTCCTTCATGGACGATCACTTTGTTTGGTTTCAAAAGCAAGGATTGGGCTAAGATCGACTTGTTAGTTAACCCATTGTTTATTGCTTGATTATGCATTAGCCAAAACAATATTTCCGTCAGGTATTACTTAGGTCCAATTTGCTTTTTTTGCAGGTTATTGCTGGTGTCACTGGAAAGAAACAGAGCTAATCCAAACCAATGATTTTTCCCATGCTTTCTTACATTCAGATTCCTTTTCTTGTCTTTTTTGTCTTTTAACTCTTTCTAGTCACTGATGAAATAAACTAGACTCAGTGTTTTTTTTTGTTCTGAAACTTATATAAAGGCATATGTCAGTAAGTACTACTCTTTGTTCATCCCCCTTTTTTATCACATGTATTCATTTATTAATGGCAAATCAAAAAGCTTGAAACTTCTGTTGCCACATGATACATACAGCACAAAGATATTAATTTTACATTGTGATTGAAATCGCTAGTCTTACATACACTCTTATTAGTAGCTTTTTTACATCAACCTGATCCTCAATAGGTAGACAAAAAGATTAATTGGCCGTAAGCCCATTACTTTGTCATATTTGCCCCTTGGTGTTGGGCTTTTAGTTGTAAGTTTTTGTCGGGCCTTGAGCTTGTATCTTCTGGGTTTCGACCTTATATTTATTGGGTTTCGGGCCCTTAATATAATTCTAATTTGGGAGAAAAAAAGCTCATACACAACATGTTCTAAAACACGTTAATGAAAACAATGAAATAGAAAACATTTACATTTGTATGCAGTTTGGTTAATTTTAGTTTCCAGATTATTAATTGTTACGGTACATTAATCTTATTTTAGTTAAATTTCTTTTGGTTCTTTCTAACTTATTTAAAGTAAATTATTTAATATGATAGGTTATAAAACTCAAGTATAATTCTGCTAGAATTGTTGTCAAAAAAAAATCTGCTAGAATTTTAATACTTATTCATTTATAACACTATTAATCTATAATAATATATTCAAATAGCATAAATAAATTTCTGACAAATATTTTTTTTTATAGACAGCTCAATAAATGCTAAAATAACTTACAAAACATAATTAGTAAACACTAAAATTATAGACAATTTCATTATAAATTGAAAATCTAATACAAACAAAAACAAACATATATATAAAATATCATTTGTTGTTACATAATATATACTAACACATTATTGAAACTATTTAACTATTACTTTAAAATATAATTTATTACAATTTTATCATATTACATTATTGATTTAACCTGGGGATGGGTGTATTAATCTATTATCGGAAGAATTAGTTATTCTAATAATATTAAAATCTGATACTCATAGAAATAAAAATATAAGTCATTCTTACCTTATATTTCGTTCAACTATATCAAATTGAAATAGAAATCATATAGACAAATATAAATCATTCTGTTTTCCTTATTTTTTTTGTCAAACAATATTTTCCTTAATTTTCTAATTTAATAATTTTTTGTTTTGTAGCAAAAAATACTAGTGTATTTTCAACTCAAATCAATAAAATTTAATAAAAGTTACAATATCACATTAAAATAAAAACAGATTATATTTATTATTTCAATATGAAATAAATTTTCGAATGTTTTATAAAAT
>NW_026617403.1:0-17438 GCF_000801105.2 Raphanus sativus | reverse complement strand
AAATATATGAACTTTACATATTCATTGTATACGTGCAAAGTAAAATATTGAAATCTAAAACTATGAATACTCATTACTTCAAATAGTTTTTATGACATATATTTTTTTATCTAGATACAACTATATATGTATCTAGATTATATAACATGAAAAGTAAAACAATGAGTTATACGTATAGTTTTCTTCAAAATCGAACTTTATAATATGATTGTTGTTGTAAGTAAGAAGAGAAGAGAGGAATTGGTGTGTCTTATTCTATGAATAATGATCTCCTTATATAGGATACAACAGCTTGGAGACAAAGCTTAACTTGGAGTGGGGAACAAGTATATCTAGGACTTTCCATATGGACATCACTACAATATTTATAACACTTCCCCTTGATGTCCAATATGTCGAAGTGCTTTCAAAACGCCGTAGATGCTGCCTCGTTAAAAACCTCACCAGGAAAACCCAATGGGAAAAACCATGGTTAAGGGAAAAAGAGTGCAGCGCGTAATGACTTCCCCTCATGTGTACATTCGTCGAGATCTTTGAGATGATGTAATCTGATCAGGTGAACTAACTTCTCGAAAGTAGCTGAGAGTACCGCCTTGATGAATAAATCAGCCAATTTGTAGGACACGAATATCACCGTTCTTCTGCAGTGCTTGAGTCCTCCTATGACTTGATCATTTTCTTCGATTCTCTTGCTTTCAAAGACTTTAAATCAGCATTAGAGTTTCAAATACTCCTTTCTGGTGTGTATCATTTTTGTGTGTTCTTTGTTGCCTCGTTAAAACTTTTTCATGGGAAAACCAAATAGGATAAAAACCATGATAAGGAAAAAGAGTACAACCATACACATTTCAATATTTCTTCCCCTGAAAGCAATATCTTCAGGATATGCATTTCAATCAAATAAATTTCCTTTGAAATTAGAATATCATAATAAACTCTTTCTATTAGAGTATTCAAGATCTATGGACTTCTGGTCCAAATTCTCATTTGATATAGCTAATAATTTCTTGGTCTATTTAGACTTCAAGCCAAACATCTTACATACAGTCTTCTGGACATTCGCCTCGTACATACGAGTTATTCATTCATAACTATAAAATTATTATTATGACTTTCTTTCTTGTCATATGAAATTACATCTTTCAGTTATGAAAGAAAATAATAACTTGCTTAAATAACTTATGGCAAGGGACGTGTATGGCTTTAGTTCCAATACCTTATGTCTAAACATATCCATAAGACTATCCGACTTAGTATGGCTTGTCATATCAAGGCGCCAATCATATCAATACAGTGTACTTTTGGTCGGATGTGCATAAGCCTTAATGGTACTTATGTAAAGCCTTTAGCAATGCCATATCCATTTGGATTCGACCAGACATTCTTCTGATCACTTTCTTGGACCATTATGGTTCCTTTTTATCCACTGATATAATCATAAGGCTCGTGCTTACATTGCAGCCCCACAGTGTAATCTTATTACTTAAACATCGCAGTCCAACTTTTCTTTGATGGCGTCTCATGACCATTTTTACCATTTGCTATATCTTTAAACTATGCATAATGATATTTGATACCTCAAAACCATATCATGTTTTGGGTTGGCATATTATTCATCTCTCATGGATGATTGGACTGGAATGGAACCGGATATGACTTTTGATTGTATGGTCTTTGGCATTAGCCTTAATGGTTCTCTTTGTCTTTCTCTGTGATCATCTTATATGTCACTTAGGGCGTGCTGATCTCAGTCATACACATGTCCACGGCTATGGTCTCTGCTGCAAGTCATTGCAGTCTTATCATATGTAAAATATAGCATGTTTAAATATGGTACTTCAGGACCAGTCATATATATGATCATCTTAAAATATTTAAGAATCTTTTAAGATAACATCTCTTATTCTAGATGTCTAGTTTGGAACACATAACAATGTAGTTTTTCAAGATCTTTCTTCCAAACAAACAATTTGTTATAACTCTTCAAGATTGGATTTTATTCAAATCAATGATTCTATTGATTCATAATCTCTTGATAAATACAAATGGATGTACTGATTAACTTCTAATATTTCACATATCCCGTAAAACATATTTCGATCGAATAGCTAGAGTTCCTGGGAACATGATTTTGATATCATCAATCCTTCAAGGATTATATCTCTTAGGGATTATTAGTTTCCAATGTGTTGTATAGTTCAAGTTCTTCTTTTTATTGCCAGACTAGTAAGAAACTTGAAAGTAGTTGCATCTACCATATGTGACTATGTCTCTTCACAATCAATTTCATATTGATCTTACTTTGGTGCAACCACATTTCTATCCCATTTATTTTACACCTTCTAGTGTATGGACTACTGGTCCAAATACATCTCTCTTTCACAAGAGTTTGTATCTTTGTCTATTACTTCTTTATGATTTGGCCAATCAATCTGTGTATACACTTTTGAATAGACTTTCTTTATGATCCTCTTTCTCATTTATCATATCAACTGCTACTTTGCATGCATAAATATCTACGACGTCGATTTGTATATCGGTTCCATTTTATTTCATACATGACATAACTTATTGAGATCTCTTTTCATTGTCTCAGGTACCTGAATTTTCTTTCAGTCATGTTAATGTCTCTTCTAGAGATCATTCAAAACTCTTATTCCTCTTGACCATTATTAATTTATGCTCTTTTTCATTTATGAGGATTTTTATCTTTGGAACCAATATGTCTACTATGCTTCAGGCGTAATTGGCAGTTTGATATTGTTCTTCTGGAACATCAATTCTTATTTAGAGCATTTATAGCTGGTATATGTGACTTGGTCACACTATATTAGGGTCATTAGTTGCTTCTGACAACTTATTTACTAAGCTATAGAATTATCTTTTGGACTTCTGATTCATTTTCTCTTTAGTCAGGATCAAGGATAATTCCTTTTAACTTATTTTCTTTTCCAGCAGTTTATTTTCTTCCTCTTATGTTGGAAATACTAATTAACTTGTAGCATTCATATAGAGCCTTACTTATATCCTTTAGGGATGGCTCTAGATTCTTAAGTATCAATGGAGATTCATATCCACATATAATTCCAACCTCATTTGGGATCCCATCATAAAGCTCTGTGGTGGAGCAACTAGAATGTATATTGCACATTCAAAATTCTTAGATGGAAAATGGTTGGTTTCTGACCCAATACCAATAACAGGGAGAACTTGTGATTTCTTTGTTGGCTTGATGCGAATTAGTGTTGCTCAAAGTGTTTAACACTTATCCCAGTGAATTTTCTATAATCGTCATAGACTTAAGATGTGAATTCACCAGTACTATAGAGATGCATAGTGGGTGATCAGTCCACCAACATCTCCTTTATTTGCCAGTAAACATCATTTGGCTGGTGAAAACCGTATTTTCATTTTATCTTATGAGCAAGACCGTTTTTGTGAACATTCACAAGAATCTTCTGGTTCTTCAATAAATATTCACATAAATCTTTATGTATCTTTTCGCATCATTATTGAACCAAAATGGTCTAACTGGTTCATGCCAAGTATTTTGTAAACTTCTGGTTTACGATATATTTATCTCCATTACAGTAATCTTTGTGTAGTACAATCTATAAGAGGATGTAGATACTTTCTCTACAATGCTTTTACTGCCTTGAGAAATATTTATGTAAGTAAATTTAGCATTTCCTTTACTTAGTATCTCAAAATAACTTGTCTCAAAATTCCATAGATTTGACTAAGAAAGATTCATCAATCTTACTTCGAGTGGAAACATAATCTTCTGGACGTTTCACTTAATATGAAGTGTGAGATTCTTTAACTCTTCCCCTCGAGATGATAACACTACAAGTTTATCAATCTCGATTGAATCTCATATTAGAATCAACAAGATGCCTTACATGGGCCATGTATTCTTTCTTAGATCCTTCTTACTTTTGAGACTTATAAGAATATAATACATTAAGAATTTTAAATTGCATTCTTATGTGCAATAATATTATGTACTCTTCTGGAGCATCATATATATATCCTCTTCTTGAACATTCTATAAGATTTATACTATCTTATATTGTACTCACAATAATTTTCTTTCATCTACAGATGATTGAATCATATCTCTTCTTTATTACCATCTTTATTTTCTCAACTTCAAGTGAGAGTATGAGTTTTAAAAAGAAACTCTTTGGATCTTGACCTTACATCAATAGCTCATTGTTTTTCTGAGTCTTAAAGAGACAAATAAACTTCTTTAATCTCTTTTCCCATTCATGTGTCTACTGGACAACATTATTTGTATGAAAAGAAAACAATATATTTTCCAATATATATGCATCATTAAAATTTCTTAAAGAAATTTTACTCATAAACTTAACATCCAACATAGTTGGGATAAATTTACAGACTTCAGGTCTTGGAATCTTTAGATGCAACATATATAATGAGCTTTAGATAATCACATTCATGTGATCATACAATCTTTAGATTGCTTTCCAAAATTTATGGATCTTTTAAAGTCAAACTTTAAGCTTAAAACTCTCACATATACAATGGTAATAAAATAAAACTATTTCAAATTATATAGAGATATGTATTATCATAAGCATCTTATTATATTAAGAAATAAATACTACTTCTATTGTAATTATTTCATTCACTAGTTTTTATTATTAAGCCATTAATCATTTCTATTTTAATTTTGTATATAAAATATGACAAATAAAAATACTTATCTTAATAAGGAGATGTGCAAGAAGATCAGAGATCCGACCATTCATATTTTGCATCTGAATTTTTTTCTCTTTTAGAGAGAATTAATCCTGAAATCCTTTAAAATTTGCTCATAAAATATGGCCAAATGTTAGTAAACATCAATAACTAATATCAAAAATAATTCTATGTATCAGAATTAACAATATATAAACAGTTCAAACTGAATATATATCAAACATAAATCAAACAAAAGATCTCTATAGTCAAACAACAAGTAGGTCGTAATTGACTTTTGAATAATAATTACACTAATGATTTCTCACGGCTATCAACCATATTCTTGCAGTTATCAAACATGTCTATTAATTCTCTAAGCTAATGATCTCTCAAACCAACAAACAATTTGATACACATAGATCAAAAGAAACTGAATTATAATGAAGCACTATAGCACGCATCAATATGTTGTACTATACTATTTTTCTTTCATTAGCACATGGTGTAAAATATGCACCAACAAACTTATTAATCAAGCAATTACTAAAGACACTATTAACATTTTGTTTGCTTATATGGCTTGCATAAAAAGAAAGATAACAACTATTATAATAATTCTTCGTTCTTTTGGAGTGTATGAAATCGAGAACAAAAGCTAGCGCATAAACAAATCAATTACAAAAGTGTAAGTTACTTATCTTAATGATTGCATGAGGTGAAGTACGAATATGAAGCGAGGCAAAGCAAATTCACCGACAAACAAAACGCGTGAACAGAAAACAAAGTCATAGTAGCAGATCCGAAAATTTGAAATTGAGTCGGATCTAAAAACATCATCGACCGAAGGTTTTAGGGTTTTGCTTGTTAGCTAAGGTTTCATGCTAATAAGAAATACTACTAACAAACGAAATTTCAACGATGATGTCCTTGAACGAAAACAAAGAAACTTTGTATCAAGGACAAAATGAAATCGTTTGCTAAAGCTTTTTAACTCAAGTGATTAGAGACTCGTGCTGATAACGTGTTGTAAGTAAGAAGAGAATTAGAGAAGAGAAGAGAGGAATTGGTGTGTCTTATTCCATGAATAATGATCTCCTTATATAGGATACAATAGCTCGGAGACAAAGCTTAACTTGGAGTGGGGAACAAGTATATCTAGGACTTTCCATATAGACATCACTACAATATTTATAACAATTGTTAAATTGTTAATATGGAATGTGGATTGTATGTCACAGCCATCTTCCATATTTAAACTATCTAGTGATTGCCAAACCATTAACTTTTATTTCCATATTTGGCTATACGAAACTATCATATAGTAATTATATAAAGCATATAATATATGTAATGGCATAAAAAGTAAATACTCTAGGCAACAAAGGTGTTTTTTGAAAAGAGTCTAAGGTGAAATGTGGTGATGCCAAGTAAGTAATGGCAAATTGGTTATAAACACATGAACTAAAGGTTGTTTTTAAAATGGTTTAGGACAATGTAATGACATTTCTATTTACCCAATAATTATGGACAATATTATATGCTGATGGACAAAATAAAGGAAGTTCATATTAAAAATAATATTTGACTCTAAAGTTAATTTTGTATTCAAAAGATTTTGATGCAAAAGTTAAGAGATTGCAAGACTTTTAATATGGAACTCTTTTAAAATGTATTGACAATCACTCAAGATTTTACAATCACTCAAGACTTTACCATCACTGCATTTATTTATCAAAATAAATTTCTCGTGCACGTTTTATGGAAGCGTACAGTTACGAATCATTTATATTTTCCAGTCCCTAATCGAATCTAGTTTAGGTATAAAAGATGTTAAATATATTTTTTCACTTCTGTGCATACTACTTATTAATTAGGCACTAATAAAAATGCATATTCCATAAGAAGATCTGTTTCTGGTGTTTATATAAGGGATAAATGTAATATATACGTTTGAATCTAACATTCAAAAACTAAATTAAGTGCAAATATTTATACTAACTCATACGTTTGAGTCAAATAATTATATTGTATCATATTTAACTTGAAATGTTATGTTTTGTAAAATCAACTGATAATGTTAAACTATATATATGTGCTGATTCGATTATTCTATCATTTTATGTTTGCTTGACTTTCATTCATGAAAATATGTTTTAGAATAATATGAACACTTTAGCAGATCTTATAGGACATGAATTAGTATAGGTAACCCTGACTTCTGTCAAATAACCTAGATTGATATCCCATTTGTAAATGATTATAACAATATATAACGTCACACATATATATATTCTGGATATGATTATACTATAATAATTTTGTAGATGATATAATTGACAATGGCATAACATGTAATTAGTCTAAGAAAAAAAGAGTTATTCAATAATCATTGTGAGAGGCATTATGGTGGTGCCACCTAAAAAATGATATTTTTTAAGATCACACATTAAGTAAAGGTTAGCAACTAAAAGTATGGCTCAAATAATAAAAAGAGATATACGTATAATGCTGCAGTTAATATAATATAAGCTTTATAAAAAAATTCAGAAAGTTTGTTTAAATGGAGGATGAGACCAACGCTCATAAGGAACATAATTTTTTTTTTTAACAAAAATCTAGTATAAACAAAAATCATAGGAAATTCTAGTATAAGTACAGAAATCTAATTTTTATAACTTACTTTTTCATCAACAAAAATCATTTATATAGTCTCTCTACCAGCAGTCGAATATTATTTCCAAAGTCAAATGACTTTCACCTTAATCTTCCATAGAGACTTCTTTAGTTTTAAATCAGAGATAAAATTCAAGCCTTGCATTTTGAGTGATATTTTTGAGGTGTTAAGATTGTGATGGAGGTGATCATATAGTGTAGGTAGGCTATATATATAGTACGTCGAATTTACTAAGTGTGCGGAAATATTGATATCTAATTAAGATGTTAATTACTAATTATCGAGCTGTGATTAACGTAGACAATCCCAAATTGATTAATAATTAAGAAAGAAAATATTATTTCGGACCATGAGATGACAATCATCGCCTAAATGGCAACGTCCTAATAGGATTTACGAATAAATGCATGATTTTTTTTCAAAAGTGGAATCAATTTTGAGTCTTAGACACATTATTTGAATATATTTAGACATAAATACTTTCCTTAAAAAAACTTGAATCAACCATATTTTTAAAGCCGTAACTTTCTGAAACAAATCAATTTGATCACAATTTATACCATTACATATCTACTTACTTTTTATTCACCCATTAACATAGCAAAATAATACATGGAAAGAAAACTTAAATCGTATTCTAGCTTTTCAACATTAACATGGACACTACTCCATGTTACGGATCATTACGAAAAGTTAATATATATATATATTATGTTAGTATGAGCATTGTATTAATTTATATGATAACCTGCGAGCATTATAATAATTATCATAGTTTATAAAAAACATAAAATAAAAACATATATAGAATATATATGTTAGTATCATATAATATATCATCTGAGAGCATTAAATATCATGAAAACAATTTGTCATTGGATTACTATCCACATGGGTGTAGTATAAATTATGTATTTAATATTACAATATTGTATCATAAAATATTAAAATTATGATAAACATAAAATATAAAAGAAGTATAACAAACATGAAATATAACAAATATAAAAATATAAGGTATATAAAATGTAGTTTATAGTTTAGCAATGTGAGTGCACATTTCATAAATAGCAAAGCACGTTACGTAAATATGAATAACATTCAATATGAGGCATATAACATCTATCTTATTAAAACAGAAACATTCTATTGGACCTAACATTTATTTTGTAAGTTTTTTAAATTAAATACATTTTTATACTTTATAGTTAAACCTACATTAAATCACTAATGTTCCTTTCTTTATACTACTATCCATGTTTCCAAACAATATACTTATTTTTTTATACTACTATCAATGTTTCCAAACAATATATTTTTATACTATTATCAATGTTTCCAAACAATACAATAATTAATCTTAGTTATTTTATATATATCATTTTCTCTTTAAAATTTTGTAGAAATATCATAATTTCATAAATTGCAAAATAATAAACTTTAAAATTTGGATTATAAGATTAAAATTATGAAACTATTACAATTTAAATCAAATTAGATTACATATCGGTCATCCATCAGTTCAATCGGTTAGTCTAGAGTTTTAGTTATTTTTTTAATATTAATATTTTAAAAACTTAAACTGAATTGTCAGATCTCCGGATTAACCGGTATAATCACAATCGGGTTGAATTTAGAAATACTGATTTAAATGCAAAAATATTTTAAATACACACTCTTTAAAAATTACCAAAATATTTATTAAGTTACTAGTGAAATTTTTCATCGTAAAATATTCCGCGCTTCCAAAGCGCGGATCAAAATCTAGTTTATCTATTAAAATGGCATGAGAGGTAAATATTCTAAGTAATGATGGGCTTTTGAAAAAATGGTGTAAGGTGAATTGTGGAGTTGTCAGTTGTCACATAAGAAATAGTACCCATGTAATCATGAACAAAAGGTTTATTTGAGAGTTCCTCTATTTATAGAGGAAAATATAGAGATATGCTATTTCCATCTCTAAATATAGAGATAAAAAATAGAATTCCTCTATATTTTCCTTTAGAATAGAAAAACTCTATTATAAAAGCATACATTACAGCAAATCCACCTATTATCTCTATAACAGAGTCTCTCTATTTCATAGGAAAAAATAGAGGTGTACATCGGAGATGCTATTGTATCCTTAGAACGTCAATCCAAAGCCTATACGCAAAGAAGAAGAAGAAGAAGATCGGAGATCAAATTTTAGCCTCCAATGGACCTTAATCGAAAACACAAGGTACCTCCTCCTCCTCCTCCTCATTCCGATCATCTACTTTATTTTTCAATTCGCTATCGAATTGGTGCATGATGATGGATCTGTGTGATTGTTCTCATTAATCAGGTCTCCCTCAGAGGCGCCAGCAGTGAGGAGATGTCAAGAGATGCTTTGCTTGCTAAAGTCTCACAAGCAAGGGAGCTTCGCAGTTACGCCAGACGTGCTAATGCTGCTGCCATTTTCATTCAGGTCCTCTCTCTCTCTCTCTTTCTGCTTCACTTAGTTGGAATCTTTTGGTTTAATTAACTTTATAACTGTTGTAGAGAGTTTGGAGGTCGTACATTGTGAGAAAGAGAGCAGCTTTTGTGATCCAGGAAGAGTGGGAGAGTTCGCTGAGTTGCCATTCTGATACATTGACTAAGAGTTGGGTGTCAAGTAGAGTGTTGAGACCTTTCCTCTTCTTTATCAGATCTTTGTGTGTCCAGCAACAGAAGATAGAGCCAAGAGATGTACAGTGCATGCACACTTGCTTTAAGATTCTATTGGAAAGCATCAACTCTAATGGTATGATTGTTTTCATTTTATTGCAAATTAAAGTGGATTTGTAAAACTTGTTATTGTCTGTTGCAGATCAAGGGTACAACTTTTGCTCACTAGCAGTTGGTACTTCTGAAGAGAGTAAAACATGGGCCTGTCAAACACGAAGACTGGTGTCTCTCTGCTCTTTCCTTCTCACGGAGTGTAGTTACTCACAGGAAAGGCTAAAAGATGTTCTTGGTGTCAGTGCCCTTTTACTACGCATCCTTATTGTTTTAACTGATCCCAAAATCTGGAAGATTCTCTCAAAAGAAAGCTTTGAAGATGCAGAAACAGTTGGGAAAATGGTCGTTCAGTTTATAGGGAGCTCTAAAAGTGGATATTACACAGCAGTTAGAAGATATATCAAGTCATTAACCAAAAATACAGATGAGAGACTGTTGATTACTACAAGTGCAGTAACTTTGGCTCTACGACCATTCCATGCGAGACAACCTGCTTTTGTTGGTGACAGTCAGCTAGACACGAATTTGGCTGTTGAAGAATATGTTTCTTTAATACTTACAATTCCTCGACTGGTTTGCTGCCTGCCAAGCGCTCTCATACGTGCACTGAAGCACAAGAGCATACTAATGCCAAGCTTTCATACTCTATTGGTAAGTCTCATATCAAATTTTGTTAGAGCAAATGATTCTTTTTAAAGTCTTCAAAGAAAATGTATAGAGAAAGGGTTTGGATGAACCCATTGCATTTTACCAAACAATCGAAGGACTTATTAAAGTGTGGCAGGTGACAACAGATTTTGAGGGACAAACTGTTGACCCGAATATCGGAAATAGAGCATTTAGAGAAGCAAAGCTGCACTACTGAGATTCCTTCTGTTGGATGGGCTATGGGGAATATCATATCCCTGGCAACAGTTAGTGAGAATGATTTTATGGACCCTCAAGAATCCAATCCACAGATGTTTTATGTCTTTTATGTTCATGTTATTGTGACCCTCGCCGAGAATCTCTTGTCTCAAGTTGAAAAGGTTGGAACTCAGGATAGCCATCTTGACTTGGAGGCCACAGCGGATGAAACTGAGAAAGGAAAAAATTCTGTAAAGATTTCGTTTGTGGAATTGCTTCGACCAGTATGTCAGCAGTGGCATCTCGCAAAACTGTTGGCAGCTTCTGGAAAAGAAACTCGTGTAGGAGATAAAGATGCATCAACGAGTAGTGAAAAAGGATCAGAAACATTAGAATTATTTGACATTGCACGATTCTATTCATGTATGTTGAGAATCTTCTGCGTGCTGAACCCTGTTGTAGGGCCTTTGCCTGTTCTAAATATGTTATCCTTCTGTCCTGGATACATTGTCTCTTTATGGAGCTCTCTAGAGAGTGTCCTACTCCCTGAAGATGGTTGCACTGCTGATGAATCATTACGCAAACCTGCTAAAGCTTCATGGAATACAAGAAGTCCTTCTGAGAAGAAACAAAAGCATCTTAAGAATGACGGAGTCAACAAGTGGGTGAATGTGCTTAACAAATTTTCTGGTAAATCACCGGGACCGCGGGAACATGTGGAGAGTACTAGTGATCAGCCAGGATCAAGCCAGGTTAATGAGTCAACCGATGATGGGTGGGATGTGCAAACTCTTAGGGGTGGTCCTGTAGGTATCTCCAAAGATGTGTCATACCTGCTTCATCTATTTTGTGCAACCTATGCGCATTTACTCGTGGTTCTTGATGACATACAGTTCTATGAAAAGCAGGTAAAATACACAATATTGTCTCCTGCAGCTTATTTGTTATTAGTCTGATATTTACTTGAGGTTTGTTTTGGCATGATACAGATCCCCTTTACGCTAGAGAAACAACGGAGAATTGCGTCAGTGCTTAACACTCTCGTGTACAATGGATTGTTACGGGGCACAGGTCCTGAGAATAGACAACTTATGGATTCTGCTATCAGATGTTTGCATCTATTGTATGAAAGAGATTGCAGGCACCCTTTTTGTCCTTCTGCCCTGTGGCTCTCACCTGGTAGAACTAGTAGACCTCCAATTGCATTTGCTGCAAGAACTCATGAGGTTTTACCAACCAGTGATGTTTTTACTTCTCCAAGCATGGGTTCTGTTATAACAATTACTCCTCATGTCTTTCCATTTGAAGAAAGGTACTTTCCCACTGATTCGCTTTATAGCCTATTTGTCCTTTTGTGCTACAATGACTTATGACTAACTATTACCTGTCTCGTTTTTCATTATCTTTTGAATTATGCTTATTTAAATGTGTTGTTATCTATGCAGGGTCCATGTGTTTAGAGAGTTTATAAGCATGGATAAAGCTTCAAGGAAAATGGCTGGCGAAGTGGATGCACCTGGCGCGAGGTCAATAGAGATAGTCGTTCGCAGAGGTCATGTGGTTGAGGATGGATTTCGACAATTGAATTCTATTGGTAGCAGGCTAAAATCCTCCATTCACGTCTCCTTTGTGAATGAGTCTGGCCTTCCTGAGGCTGGCCTAGACTATGGTGGGCTTTCAAAAGAATTTCTGACGGACATAACAAAAGCAGCTTTTGCTTCTGAGTAAGCTCTTCTGTGCATTACTTTATTCTAAATCTAATCTGTTTTGTTACTTTTCCAATGGGTTAACTTATGTTTTATTGGCATGTCCATTCTATTTTTTTCACAAGGTATGGGTTATTCTCGCAAACCACTACTTCAGATAGGTTGCTTGTTCCCAGCCCATCTGCTCGGTACCTTGAGAACGGGATTCAGATGATTGAGTTTCTTGGAAGAATAGTTGGAAAAGCTCTATACGAAGGAATACTTCTGGATTACTCCTTTTCACACGTTTTCATTCAGAAGCTATTGGGACGTTATAGCTTTATTGATGAACTATCAGGGCTTGATCCGGAGCTCTACAGGAACCTTATGTATATCAAGGTAAAAACCATCGCAGGTGATAAATCTGTCACCTCATAGGAGAAAATTCAATCTTGAGTTAAGTGTAACAAAAGAGTGTTTCTGAGATCAAGACTATTGTTTGTTGTATGCAGCAATATGAGGGTGACTTACAGGAACTATGTCTGGATTTCACAGTCACTGAAGAGTTTTGTGGAAAAATGAGCGTAATTGAGCTCAAACCCGGTGGGAAGGATATCTCAGTAACGAATGAGAACAAAATGCAATATATTCATGCAATGGCCGACTATAAACTCAACCGGCAGGTCTCGTCTCTTATTTTATCCGTTTAATTTAAGGTCAATCATCCGTAAAAATAAAACTTACTGAGTGATGAGGAGATCGTGTTGTTCTATGTTTTGAATGCAGATTGTACCCTTTTCAAATGCATTTTACAGAGGATTAACCGACCTTATATCTCCTGCTTGGTTGAGACTATTCAACGCCCATGAATTTAATCAGGTATGTGGCTTTAGGAAGTCATTTCTATGGGTTTTTCTCTTGTACAGAGCTATTTTCTTACGTAAATGACTATGTGCAGTTACTCTCTGGAGGAAACCATGATATCGACGTTGATGATCTAAGGAGGAATACAAAATACACTGGTGGTTACACTGATAGCAGTCGAACAATCAAAATCTTCTGGGAGGTAATGGCTCAGATTCAGAGGCCATGATCTCTTCTTTTCCTCCTAATCTGTCTGCTGATTTATGACATACGCAGAGAGTTTTTCCGCTACTTGTTTAATTTCTCTCTGGGATTCCTGCCGCAGGTCATGAAAGGGTTTGAGCCGAGTGAACGTTGCATGCTCCTAAAATTTGTGACTAGTTGTTCTCGGGCACCACTCCTTGGTTTTAAATACTTGCAGCCAACCTTCATCATTCATAAAGTTTGTGTTGCAACCTTAACTTCTTATAAATTTTATGTGAAATATTTTGGTTGGTAGTTTATTCTTTACATTTGTTCTTTTACATCTGAAGGTTTCTTGTGATACCTCTCTTTGGGCTGCTATTGGAGGACAAGATGTAGAAAGGCTTCCATCTGCTTCTACGTGCTACAATACTCTTAAGGTTGAGTTTCAGTTGTCGTGTGTCTACTTGCTAACATTCATGTGCATGTTTTGTTTATTCTTTATTTGTTCATTGGTTCAGCTTCCAACATATAAACGAGCAAGCACTATGAGGGAGAAACTATTGTACGCAATTACATCAAATGCAGGATTTGAACTCTCCTAGAGACCTCTGACCAGGTACTATCCGGCGTTGCATCTAGACCTTTTATCCTTTACTCTATTCATTATATATATGCTTTGTGAGTTATATCGCTAGGCTTGATGCAAATAGTTTGTTCAGTTCGTCTTAAGATGTCGGGAACTTGGTGCTTCTTGGTTGATCGTATATGATAATTAACCACGCAGATATGTTGAATCAAACGTGAGTGTTTATGGTGTTCACATATGAGTAAACTTAACATATTTGTAGCTATACCAAAATTACTACTTTATAAAATAATAAAAATGCTCCAGAGATAAATCAAAACACACAAATTACCAAAGATCATGATCGTCTTTAACAAAGCTTGTACCTATTGACCCATCACACTGATCACAGATGCTCTTAGTAGTTTCTACATTTATCACACAGATACTGACTCTCTTATTTGTAAGTTTTATGAAAGTCAGTACTTCGTCACACAGACATGTCCTTAGAAATACAGAGAGACAATGGTAGGTATACCATTTGAATTCATCGAGATGGAATTTAATTCAAGAAATTAGAGAAATCCCTTGGCTCAATAGTTGACCAGCCAACAGCTCGTACACAGCCTCTGTGGGATGAAATCCATCCCAAAACATATATCCTGTGGCATTTGAACACGTTCCTAATGATAGAGAATTGCAAAGGAATGATGTCTCTATTGTTCCTGTTCCACAGCACGCCCTTTTTGTTTCAAAGAATCCTGTAATTAGATGCAGTTTAAATAAATGTTATTGGTATCTTATTAGTCGTTAATTAGATTAAATTGAGAATTTCTTCTTGTATTTTTCCTGTGTATGCAGACTGCAGAGGCATACCATTATCATATGGGTTGGTGATGATGTCCATGAGAGGTTGGTAGGCGTTAAAGGCGACGAGCTTGAGGCCTGAGTGCCGTTTCATCAATGTCTGGGTTGTGGTTTCAAGTTTGGTGTTGAACATGATAGCATCATTGTTCAGCCGTTCGACACAGCTCTTGTTTCCTGCACCGAAAAGAGTGATAGCTGCGGGCAAGCAACCCATTGGCGGTAACGATATCACTCCAATTCTCCTTGCTCCTAGTTCATACAGATTCTGTTACAAGCGACAGTATTGGTTTTGTTGACACACAAAAAGATGGTAAATAACTGAAACAGAGTTGTTTTGCTTCTTGTAAATTTGCAAATATTGTGGTTGACTTGTTAAGAATATTAGGTTCTAACTTTTAAAGTTCGTTAGTAAACTAAGAAGTACCTGGATGAACTCTGAATAAGATCGCATGAGAATATCAGAGAACTGTTCAGGTGTATTTAGGATGTTGAGCAGAGGATTAACGTAATAGTTCTGAAGAAAGTCGCTAGATCCCGCACTCAAAATATGGATAGATTTAGAGAACATAGTGCGTGCTCTTTCCCTCCCTATCATGCCCCTCACTCTGTTTTGATACATCCTGTAATAGCTCAACTGTCGTGTTAAGGAGATCGCACCCTGCAAAAGGAAGAGCAAAGCCTTATGGAGCATTTCATGGGTATGTGTGTGTTGATGTTTTTAGTCTCCCTTACAAATGGAACAGATGTGGCGTCATAGTATCCTGAAGACGCTGATGCAAAGTTGGCACCAATCAAGAAATCCTCGTTTCTTGCTTCTCTGCTTAGGAACGCAGGTGGGTATGAAGAGAAGCCAAGGTACTCAGCTACACATAAGTAAGAAGATAAAACCAATGAGAGTACGGAGAGTGATGTGGTTTCTGAATATAAAAGACTTACCTGCGAAATCTACAGCGAGTTTTCCGTTACAGAATCTTCCGGTGGGTGTTTGGTTGGTGAAGTCTCTGCCATAAGGAGGGAAGTTTGATTTAACAATGCTGAGTAAGTTATTGTTGTTGCCAACGTCAACAATGGAATCACCAAACATGATGAGTGCAGGAACAATGGCTCCTTTGGATTTGCAGAAGAAACAAGAAACCAATAGCAGAACCCAAAACCTTGAAACTCTCATCTTTTGCATTCTTCCTTCTTCTTGTACAATGCAATCAGACCGTTAGGACAGAGAGACGAGAGAGAAGGAGATAGTTATTATTAGTGGCAAAGGAAATGGAGTTGAGAATATGATGAATGTCATACAAAGATGATCATTTCGTGCTTCTTTTTAAGATAAAGAAAAAGCATTTGTTAGTGCAATAGAGTAGGTGGAAACTGTATGAGGCCCATCTCTCTGTTCATTGATCTTTGGACTATGGGCAACAATACTATCGGAAATGCAACGAAGTCTTCCCTGTTCAATCTGAATCTTAAACTGATCAATTGTTCTGTTAGAAGTTTGAAGGGTTGTTTTTTATAAGGGTATTGATAGATAATATAATCTTTGATTATTTGATTGCTCAGTTCTTGATTAATATAAGTTGTTTCTTGTAGAACCGTTAGAGGCATAAATAGATGTTCTTGGCAAGATATGATGAAAACAAAGTTAAATATTTGCAAAAAGTAGCATTATAAACAAAGTGTGACCTCCACCAACTTAATGTTATGGTTATGATAATGTCTCTGGTAATGTGACATCCACTTTGCGCATCTCAAAGATTGTGTTTATCTCTTTTCTGTTACCCTTCAAAGATTGTGGGTTCTTTTTCCTCTTATACCACCATCTTTATTTTCTTATATCTATTTTTTTTTGGTCAAAAGCTTGCAAAATTTCAACCAAAAAAGGAAGGATGTGGCCATAGCACCATGGAATTTTTCTACTTGACATAAGAGACCCAAATTGTGTGAATTAGGCAATAAACGTGGCCTATTTACATAAATAAAAATGGCTGATTCTTTTGTATTACAGAAAATTATTTCTACAAAAAAAAACGGTCTAAAAACATTCTGATTACGCCAAATTGGTTTAAGGATCAGTCCACGAAAAGAATTCAATGAGTTTGTGTCTCAATCGTTTTTCTTAAAACAAACTAGCTTTTGATCCGCACACCCGTGCAGGTGTATTCTTTCGTTTTAATATATTATTTAAAATTTGTTCTATATTATTGTATGTATATAATTTAAACACTTACCGGTTTTTCTAGTTTCTCCTTTATATATGACTAACATTTGTTAATGCACTCAATTTGATTGTTCTTATTTGTGTTAT
>NW_026617402.1:0-17442 GCF_000801105.2 Raphanus sativus | reverse complement strand
CGAAAATTCACACACGCCATCTTGCTTTAGTTTCTGAAAATATCTCCTTTTGCATCCTTGTTCTCGCTTTTACATTCCTAGCTCATGACAATCCTCCATTTTCTGCAAAATGTCCATATATCATTCCTTACATCACAAGCTTTTATCTCTTTCATCTCTGAGTCTACTGATACATACATACGCCACAAGTCTTCGCCATACCATTACACCTTGAATATCAATAAGCCATCTGATTCTTTCACCAAGGTTTGCAGTGTTGAGAATTACGAGAAGTCTTTACTCCACTGAAGCCACCTATAAGCTTTGATTTGATTCTCTAGTACAATCAATCTTGATTTCAGGAACACACAAGCATCTGGATTTTAGAGATTCCAGTGACCATAATAGAGTTTTATTCTTGAATTCTTCATCTTTGTGAAATTTGCAGGCTGTTACACTCGCTCTTGAGTCTTGACATGACTCACATACTGCAGTAATCAGCTTTCCATGTTACCTCATAACCCTTTCATGCTCTTTTACTCCAACTCTGCAAAAACCTGCAACCATTCTCTGTTTAAGTGTTCTATCAGCCTCCTTTAGACAACATACAACTTTCAGAAGGAGATGCGATCTTGAACAAAACTTCCCTTCTCAAATTTGTCAAACCTTTCTCTGTAATTAAGCTGCTTTCTGCCGGAGTCTTCACACAGCATATTCCATTTCAAACAGTAGACGTAAGATTTCACAAACTAGAGCAGAAATAGATTCTTAAGTCTCAATCTTCTCTCTCTTATCAACTTCCAATCTGGCTCCTGTGTGTGCTCTCTAAATTATGTCATTGCCAAATATTAAACATTGCACATTGACATGATACTGCCTCAAGTGCAAGTATCAAGAACGACCATGAAACTCCAAGTAAGTTAGACACAAGACATTGTGCATCCCCATAGGTAACAGTCTCAGTGATGTGATCAGAAAAATTGTTGAAGTCGATAGAACAAATATGCTTTTCCACAACGTGCAGTTTTCTTTCTCTAGCTCTCTGTTTTGCTTTCTCATAAGTTGTTCTTCTTGCTTAGTGCTCTAGCCAAATTGAAAACGAGATAACTTTTTCTTCTTTTCATCTTCAGCACCATACCCAGAGATGCATTCTTTCACGCTGACGGCTTCGACGAATCCCATCCGCTCAACACAGCTTCACAAGATTTATATTGATTAATAAATGTTTGTCTCCAAGGAAATACGTCAAAACTCCGTCTTGTCTTTGATGCTACCAAAACTGAATCAGACAAGATTCTTCCTTCTCTGCCTTTTTTTTTTCTCTCTCACTTACTGATTCCCTTAATTTCTTCAGAGCCTGTGTTTTGCTCGCTTCTCATTTTGATCTCAGAAATTTTCAGCCATTGTCTCTGCAAAACCTTTCACATCTTTAAGAATCCCTTCGGTTTTTCAGGTTTTACAACCAACAACAAAGAAAACATCTCTCTTCTCACATCAAGAACAACAACATCTTCTTTTATCCCATCAGTCTCAACTACGTAGTCATCTACCTCCTCTGAGAAACTGCCTATCTATGGACGCTTCACGTGAGCACGCTGTTTCTCAAACCTCTTCCACTGTACGTACTAAGCTGCACGAGTTGCTTAAGCAACAAGCAACATCCCCCCTTCTTTTTTTTTTAACTTTCCCTTGATTAAAAACAATTTTCTCAACTTGAGACTCCATATCTCGGCAGCAAATCAAAACAAAGATTCCACTTGCAGTAAAAAGGAAACAGATACTTGTATCACCAAAACAGACTTGTGTGAGGATACTGAACCACACTAGCAGCGGAAAACTCATTACTTGATTCTGATTCTTGCAACTATCTCTCATTCATGCAGTAGTACTATCTCAGTGAAGCCTGAACAACTTCACACATATCTGGAACTCTCCTTCTCTTTCTAGACTTTTAAATTGACCCCAAGGTAATTATAATGATCAACTGCTCAATCTGCTGAACGTCTTTGACAATGACTTCTCCACCTTTAGTCATATTTCTCTGTTTCTTCAAGCAATCTTAAACCAGAACACGAAGACAAAACTCATTGTGATGAATTTTTTTTTTTTTTTTTTTTTTTTTTGATCTCAGTCTATGTCTCGTGTCTATCTTTACATGCCCATACGAATTGACTTAAACTTATTAAAGGTCTTGTGATTCCATCAAACAGTAAAACAAGAATCAGAACAATGGATCACTTATCTAACTCCTCTTGTAACTGCAACGTATTCTTTACTTTTCAATTCACAACCGACAACTCACTCTGATCTGGTGATCTACAAAATACACAAGGCTCTAGCTCTCCTTAGACACATACAAACCAAATCTCTTGAGAACTGTAGAACCCAGAAATTTCTTCAACTCCTCTGAAACAGATCTCACACTGAAATTTTGAAGCTCTAGAACTGTTCCCAGCCCAAGTTGAAGCGCCTCAAATAAAACACAAACTAACCGTTGGAATCACAATCCCACCGTTGAAATTCAAGACAGTAGCATAATGAAGATAGTCACCAAGTTTAAGCTCAATCGGATTACGTTTGAATCTCAACACGTTGCCTTGAAAGACCCATCTCAGAACATATTTCTGCATATTTCTTTTGCACTGAGCTCAGATTCAAGCTTAGCAGATGTCTTGATATAATCAAGTCGCAGACACACAAGAGAACTTTGTAAGGCTAAATTTTTCACCATATCCATTGCGCAGACACTTCCGGAGCTCGAGGCTGACCGTACGTCGAAGCAGACACCTTCCGAAGACGTCTTAGTTGCATTCTTGACTAAACCAAAATCTGACCAGGCATGCTCTCTGCTGTTCTCTCAAATCTTTCTTCTAACGAATTTTCTATGTTGCAGTACAGCTCAAGCTAGTGTATCTCATCAATAATCCAGTACCATAAGCTTCGGTTCTCAAAATCTCATAGATCAACAGATTTATCTTTTAAACTTGCCACTGCAGTAACAGATCATCTTCACATGACGCCTAGTTTGATCCTTCCAAGTGTCTTAACTTCTTTTCTGAATCTCTTGTTCAATAGGAGATCATAGTTCCAAAGGATCTTCTTCACGGCCATGGTCTATCAATGTTCGCAAGCTCCGCCATTGTAAATATTCCTAGAGCCTCTTGAAACAAACATGAACTGCTCTTCTTTTAGTAACTGATGCTTCGAAAACCAGTTTCTCTTCAACTGCAGCTTCTCAGTTTCTGCATCTAAGGTGTCGAAAAAGTTCAACACGGACAGTGTTCTCTGTTTCTCATTTCCTTTTTCTTTCAACAGAAACAAGACCTTAATTAATTCTCCACAAATTTACCAGCTTTTGAAGGCTTACTCTCAGATTAACGCCCTTTCTTTAATTTGATACTCAACCACATAAGCTCAAACCGATCTCTTGCATCACAAACCTTGATAGCTGCATAAACCCTTCATGTCCATCTACCATCTGACACATGAGCACTGAACCCAAATCTGCTTTGCTGTCATTTTCCAGGTTTTCTCTTAGTTGTTCTGTTTCTAGAAACTTCGTTTATGTTTATCACTACATTCTGATCTTTTGATTTGCAACGGATGCAGCTCTAACTCTTCTTGGCTCTTATAATTCAGAATCAACTCATTTCTGTCTTATGAGAATGCAGCTCCACCTGTCTAGAGTGATTCTCGAGAAGGTTGAAGAAGCTAGCACCATGAAGTTCCCAACCAAATTTGATAATTTCCTACGAGACGTTTCAATGGTCTTTGGTAGAATATCGGAGTATGAACTTGTATTAGAAATCATTTGAACACTCTCTTCAAGTCATTCAATCAGGTTTATGAGACTACAAACACCTGTTGTATCTCGACTGACCAATTTCTAACCATCGTTAAGACTCAAGCCAACACATTTTTATACGTTCCTTGATCTCCAAGTTACACACTTGTAACCACCAAAAACCTTCCTTTTTTTTTTAAGCTTCAACTACGACCCGTTTATTGCTTGGAAAACCTTGCCTCATGCCATCACAACTTCTTAGTATCAGCTGCCACAATATAATGCAGATTCGGCATTTTCACTATGTGAACAAAATACAAGAGATATTCTCCTCCTCTTTTACAGCGAACAATGTATGCAGAAGCTTCGGAACCATATGTTCTCCTGATCGTATAGTTACTGAGAACAACACTTCATGTCGTTTATCAAGATTGTAGCCATGAAACTCCATACTACTTGGTCGCGTCACCAATTCAACTTATCTATTAAGCTCAGATACGTGTCTCATCCTAACCACAAATCCTTGATCTCTTGTGACTACTTCACTTACTTTTATATTTTTTTTAACTCCTTTTCTGTTGCTGCCACCAGTGAAGCTAATGCATTACGAACTTATGATGTATCACACCTGCCATAACAATTATAAACACTCTGTTTTTCTGGTCTGCGTATCTGACTAAACTGCTACAGCATCAGTTGTTTCTGTCTTTTCAACCAGTGGGCTTTGACGAAAACCATCTTGAATAACTCATCCTGCTTCTGAAAATCTGTTGACACAAAGCCATTGTCTTTCCCAGTGACATTACTTATATCGTAGTTGTATCTTCTGATATCACCAAGATTCCCGTAGCTCAGAACACCAGACGCAACCCACATACTCCATGATGAGTCAGAATTTTATCTGCTAGCAACAAACTCTGTGAGAACGATCTTTCATTCTTGTCTCATGATCTTCTTCATACTAGCCACAAATCCAGGATCATACCCGAAATAAGATGAATCTCTACGAGCACCTGCTCTGATACCAATTGTAAGAACGGATTTGTGACTAGTCTATGTATTTTTATGCAAATATGTTAGAGCGTAAGTATGTAAGTGCATAAACTAAAAACACATAGAGATTTGTTAACGAGGTTCGTTTCCTACATCCCCGGGACCATGTCCAGAACTCATTCACTAGATTAGATCGCAACTACAATTGCTATATGGTACCAACACACACCCGTGCCGACCATTCTTATCTAGAATTACAATGATGAGAGCAACTACTACTTATTGTCTTCTCCGACAAGTATAGTTCTCTATAACAAAACTACCAACAGATCTCCTGACTGTCTGGTAGGACGACGTCACACACATCCATGTGCATCTTCAATAAACCCTAGACGCGTAACACTTCCGGTCACTGTCTCGTTGTCTTTATACTCAAACGCCAAACCCTAACCAAGGAATTGGGCTTAGTACAAATCACCAAGGCCCACATGACTTCTCTTATTAATCCAAAGCCCACGTGGCCTTTCCATCACACACATCACGTATCCTCAGCAGCTCACGTACCATCACGTTTTTGCTTCAGCTATACCATATCATTCTGCACATACTTGTCTCACAAGTAATCACCAAGTTCCAGCATCTATATAAAGCTCAGTCAACATAACTCAACAGTAGGGACTCGTTACTCTAAAACCCTAGATAGAGTATCTTTTAGGTTATTGTCTAGAAACAGTATTTTCGGCTCTGCTTTTCTTTGACATGCAAGTTTATGTGCAACGATTCTTAAGATGGGCTTATGATGGGCCTACAATCCACTTATCAATTTCGGTTCAATAACTCAAAAAGTGTACAAAAAGTTGATTGTATAGATAGATAGATACCTATTTTGTTTGTGGTATCGTTAGTATATGTTGAAAAGTTGATGGTATAGACACCTATTCTAATATCCTTAGCTAGATACACTCATGAATCTATGTTTTTTGAATGTCGTTGTGTCAGGTAGAGTGACACCAGAGAGTGTAGTGTTCAGTTTCGGAACTGTTTTACCTGATCTCATGAGCGGCAAACATATCCCACCAAACCATGTAAGTTTTCTCCTAATTATAACATCTGTTTTCTCAAGGTGAAGGACACCCCAACAACAAGATTGAGATCTTTGGTGAACCTGTTTTGACGTTTATGACGAGCCGGTTTTATGTGTTAGTGACGAAATATCGGTTACCAGTTACGAAGATATTCCACATTCACGATCTGAATATGACAGGAACCAAGTATGATCGAAGGATGATTTTCTATTGATACAAGAGTAGTACATTTATACACAAGTAGTAGTGTTGAGCAAGTTAGAATATTCCTATACATTAACTCTAATTGATACGATGGAGAGAATGAGGAAAGTGTATATTCTTGATATCGTTGACATCCTCCCGCAAGATCAAGGACCTTTAGTGACGCCGATCTTGTCACGTAGAAGCATGAAGCGTTGTCTGGTAAGTGGCTTTGTAAGTCCATCAGCTAGTTGGTCCTTGGTGGAGACATGTGACACTCTGAGCTTGTTGGCTTGTACCTGATTCCGTATGAAGTGGTAGTCAAGTGCTAGGTGCTTCATTCTTGAGTGGAAAACAGGGTTTGCACAGAGATAGGTGGTGCCAATGTTGTCACAGTAGATAGTAGGAGAAGCATGCTGTTGAATCCCGAGCTCATGGAGCAAATGACCAGTCCAGTTGAGCTCACTTGCCGTGTTTGCAACAGCTCTATACTCAGCCTCAGTTGATGATCTAGCAACACCATTTTGCTTCTTGGCTGACCAAGAGATAGCATGTTTTCCAAGGTAGACAATATAGGCATTTGTTGAGACGTAGTCATCTGAATCTCCTGCCCAATCTGCATCTGAAAACGCATGTAGGGAGAGAGGATTAGACTTACTATAGAACAGTCCGTAGGTAGGCGTCCCAGCTAGGTATCGCAGCACTCTCTTGGCAGCTTGCCAATGATCAGTGGTTGGAGAATGCATAAACTGTGAGAGCTTGTTGACCGCATAAGCAATATCTGGTCTGGTGAATGCAAGGTACTGGAGACTGCCGACTAGAGTTCTGTACTCTGTGAGGTTGTCGTGTTTCTGACCAGACAGTGTGAGCTTTGGATTTGTTGCAATCGGTGTCGAGGCTGGTTTGGCATCCTGCATCTGAAACTTCTGTAAGAGATCGTAGATATACTTTCTTTGGCTGAGATGAAGTCCATGTGAGCTGCGTACAACTTCAATACCAAGAAAGTAGGACATTTCACCCATGTCTTTGAGAGAGAATCTGTTGGCAAGACTTGAGAGAACTTTTTCTACTACTGTCTGATTGTTTCCAGTTACGACAATGTCATCTACGTAAACAAGTAGATAGAGCAGTGTGGTACCGTGTTGGAGAACAAACAGGGCCGTGTCTGCGACTGAGTTTTTGAATCCCAGCTGTAGTAGGAATGTCCGAAGCTCGTCGTACCACGCGCGGGGAGCCTGCTTGAGGCCATAGATGGCTTTGTTCAGACGACAGACATGGTTGGGCTTGTCGGGGTCAACGAAACCAGGGGGTTGCGTCATGTAGACTTCCTCAGTCAAGGTGGCTTGGAGAAAAGCGTTGTTGACGTCGATTTGACGAAGACACCAGTCTCTACTTGCAGCAACATTGAGTACCGTTCGGATCGTAGTGGACTTGATCACATGGCTGAAAGTCTCAAAGTAATCAATCCCAGCTTGCTGTTTGTAGCCTCTTGTGGCCAGTCTCGACTTTCGTTTGTCAATGGTGCCATCAGGTAAGTACTTGAGTCGGAAAAGCCATTTGCAATCAATCACATGCTGCTTCGGAGATGGGGGAACCAAATCCCATGTGCGGTTTCGAACTTGAGCATCAAATTCAGCAGAAGCAGAGGCTCTCCATTTGTCGTGTTTGAGAGCTTGGTTGATTGTTGTGGGTTCCGTTTCTCCGCCGGCGTGAATGAGCGCTGAGAGACCAAAGCGTTGGTTGGGTTTTCGAATTTGATTCTTAGCGCGTGTCTGCATCGGATGTTGGTTTTGAATGGGAGCAGAGACAGTCGCTGGAGGAGACGGTGGAGGAGAAGGCAGATTGGGCTGAGATATTCCTGGGCTTGAGTTTGATGTGGCTTGGGCCTGAGACTGAGCTGTGGGCTGAGGTGATTGGGCCATATTAGAATCTGGGCCCAGACTTTGTGATCCACTTGAGGAAGAGTTATCTTCTGCAGAAGAGAGAGCTTCGTTGTCGTCGTTGTGAGACGACGAGGTCTGATCGGAGTCGTTTTGTTGAGAAGCTGCGGGCGACGGCGATTGTGCCGGTTCCGGTGTTGCTTCAGGCGACGAACCAGAGTCCGGAGTTGCCGTTCCTCTTAAGGGTGCCGAGTGAGCCATATGGAGCGGCGGAGTGGGTATCGGTATATGGGTTGGTGGGGAGTGATGAGCGGTTTGAGTTTCAGAATTGGTGGAGGAAGACGGTGGAGCAGGAGGGGTATAAGGAAAGGTCGTTTCATCAAATTTCACGTGTCGAGAAACATAGACTCGATTCGTGGTTTGATCCAAACAGAGGTAGGCGCTTTGGGTTAAGGAGTAGCCAAGGAAGATACAAGGGATAGAGCGTGGAGCTAGTTTGTGAGGTGTGTACGGCCGGAGCCATGGGAAGCAAAGGCATCCGAAGATTTTGAGTTTTGTGTAATTGGGTTTTTCCTTGAAGATGGTTTGGTAGGGAGATTGGTTTGATAAGGTTTGGGTAGGCATCCTATTGATGAGGTACACGGCAGTAGAGAGGGCATAGGTCCAGTATTGGAGAGGAAGTTTGGCGGTGGTGAGGAGAGTGAGACCGGTTTCCATAATGTGGCGGTGTCGTCTCTCTGCGAGGCCATTGTGTTCAGGGGTATGGGGCGGGGAGGTGAGGTGGCTGATACCTTTGGAGGCGAGGAAGTGACGGAGTGCAATGAACTCTCCTCCATTATCAGAAAATAAGGTACCAACTTTAACTTGGAATTTGTTTTCAGCTAAGGCAGTAAATCGAATGAAGGTTTCTTTTACTTGAGATTTGAGTTTGAGAGGGTATAGCCATATATATCTAGAGTAGTGATCGACAATGATGAGATAGTATTTGTAATTGTCGATTGAAAGAATGGGTGATGTCCATACATCAGAGAAAAGATATTGTAGTGGACGAGAAGAGGAGATAGAACTTTCTGAAAAAGATAGTTTATGGGTTTTATTAATAGAACAATCACTGCAAGATAAAGACTGAGACATAGAACTGAAATAAGGCAAAGAAAATTGAGATAAAATAGTTTTAAGGATAGGGTAGGATGGGTGGCCTAGTCTTGAATGCCAGTCTGAGATGGTGGTTTTGAGGTTATGGGTGGCTGTGTAGAAGGTAGAGGCGACAGGCAGGGAGATAGGCCACTCATATAGCTCATTCTTGGCATTGCCTTGGAGTAACGGGACCCCCGTTCTGAGATCCCTCACCTGAAAACAAGAGGGATAAAATTGAACCGAGACTTGGTTAGCATTGCATAGTTTGTATACTGAAATAAGATTCTTATGTATTGCAGGAACATGAAGAATATTATTTAGATGAAGAGGGCGAGTAGAAGTTTTTAAGAGAGTTGAACCAGTTTGGTTGATTGGCAATGCTGCTCCGTTTCCCACAATAACCTCTTCTCCACCCGAGTATGGCTGGTGCAGTGAGAGGTTTGCTAAGTCCGACGCTATGTGGTGAGTTGCGCCTGAGTCAAGAAGCCACGGATTAGGAGAGGCATAGTTTGCTCGAGGTTGATAGCCTCTAGGCGCAGGGAGCAGACCAGTATGTTGCGCCAGTTGGTTACAACGACGAGCACTATGTCCTTGGAGCCCACAGATTTGGCATCTGCCAAGATACGGACGCGGAGGACGAGATCCAGTAGGGTTTTGGTGATTGGGGGTTTGCCACTGTGTGTTGCGAGTGTTGTTGTTCTTCTGGTACGGACGGTAGTTGTTAGATGCAACATTCGCAGTGACTGGAAACGACTGAGAGGTTTGGACAGAGAGAAGTCGTGCTTCATGGTTCAACAACTTTTCATGGAGTTCATTGAACGTTGGTGGAGTGTCACGGCTCTCGATCTGGTCCACCACTTGCTTGTAGTCAGCAGGTAATCCCTCCAGAGCAAGCTCGATTTGATCCTCAAGATCAAGAACTTTTCCAAGTAGCGCCAGTTGATCCACACGAGCAGAGATGCCTTGAAGGTACTCAGAGATGGTCTTTGTATCCTTCTTCCAATTTTTCAACTGGTTTTGGACTTGTTTGATGTGACCTCTGCTTGGTTTGGCATAGGTGGATGCTAGGATAGTCCAGATCTCTGCAGAGGTGTTGGCTTTCGAGAGAATCGGCTGAATGGTTTGAGAGATAGCTCCTAAGAGAGAGCTGAAGATGAGCCTGTCTTGACGGTTGTGAACCAGGAACTCCGGGTTGGGTGTTTCTTTGTCATCAACCGTGATGACTGCTGGTGGGATTGGTTTAGATCCGTCGAGGTAGGAAGACAGATCGTAGCCATCAAGCAGCGCCTGGATTTGGCGGCTCCACATCAGGTAGTTGGAGGTGTTGAGCTTGGTGACATTGGAAGTGTTGACGTTGAGGAGAGACCCATTGTTGGTGACAAGGGTATCAAGGTTTGCTGTCGTGGTGGGTGCAGTGGTCGCCATTGATGGTTAGGGAAGGTAGAAGAATAGGGGAAGAGGAGGGGAAGAAGGGAAAGATCGTAAGAGAGAGGCTGGAAAAAAAATTTTAGGTCTAGGTTAGATCGTATGCTCTGATACCATATGATCGAAGGATGATTTTCTATTGATACAAGAGTAGTACATTTATACACAAGTAGTAGTGTTGAGCAAGTTAGAATATTCCTATACATTAACTCTAATTGATACGATGGAGAGAATGAGGAAAGTGTATATTCTTGATATCGTTGACACCAAGTCATCAAGAGACAGTCAATGCTCCTTTCAAAATTATTTTTTTTTTCTTCCTTTCCATTGATAAATCTTCAAACCATATGACGTGGCCTTTCCAAACTCCAATCGCATCAGATCTCATAAGAATCTGCCTCAAGTGCTTCTAAGATTTTATGAGTCATCTGTTTGTATAACAAGAACCATAATTAATACAAAACCATGATGCTCTCTAGCAAGTAGAGCATCTCCAATGTAAAATTCCATTTTTTTCCTTCAAAATTAAATAAAAGTGAATATGGAGTAAAAATACTTCAACCCTACTCTATTCTTCGTTCTATAATGGAGTTATGAATAAACAGAAAATAGATTATTCCATTTATAGAGTAAAGTTCAAAATAGAGTAGAATATGAAATTGGTTGGAGCATTTGTTACTTCATATTCACTCCATTTTGAAATAAAAAATGGAGTTGAGTTGAAGATGTCCTTATACAGGAGTCATCTTGTAAATACCATGATGATCGTGTAATTCCACCTCATCAACTTTGTTAATGATTTGAACGTCCTTAGTTTGCTCAAGTTGCACATCTTCCACCACGTGTAGACCAATTTACTCAATGATGCCTTGAAAAAGATCTTTGTTGACTCCGTCTTCAACTTGATTATAATCGTAAACATCGAGGTCCATAGATCTCGTTGTTAGGGGTGGATACGGAGCAGATATCCGAAGTTTTAAGAATATTCGTGATCCGTTCTGTTTCTTACGAATATTTGATTTTTCGATTTGATCTGTAACTCTTCGGATATCCTGTGTTCCGGATATCTTCGAATATTCAAAATTTTTCCAAATATCCGATTCGATCCGTTAAAAATCTGAAAATAATATTTCATTACAATTTTTTTTAAAAATTACATACTTTCAAAAATTTTAATAACTAAATAATTAATTTAGTGAATAAAAGCATTATAAAACTTATATAGAGATATAAAAGTATATATATTATATAATTTTATAAACATGTATACATATATATGTATATAACGGATCAGATTGGATCGGA
This sequence comes from Raphanus sativus, assembly GCF_000801105.2. Taxonomy (NCBI): domain Eukaryota; kingdom Viridiplantae; phylum Streptophyta; class Magnoliopsida; order Brassicales; family Brassicaceae; genus Raphanus; species Raphanus sativus. Next base: position 5,671 of record NW_026617402.1, on the reverse strand, counting down.
TATCCGTTTCTAAAAATATTAGTATTTGTGATTTGCTTCGTCTTTGACGGATATTGCATTTTAGTATTCGATTTGATTCGTTAAGTTACGGATATTCGGATTTTTTTGGATCGAATCGAAACGAATAACGGATCGAATCAAAATTTACGGATATTTTGTTCACCCCGCCTACTCGTTGTAGTGATGTTTTTGAAGTTCAAATATTTGTATTTTATACTGTGGTTAGTTAAAAATAATAATAAATATAAACCGACTGCCGACTGAGTTGGACTAGTGGATATGAGTAATCCGCAGTTCAATTACCGCTAATCACCAGGGAATTTCAAAATATCGCATTGCAAGGATCTAGAGAAGAGTATCACCAGGGAATTTCAAAATATCGCATTGCCAGGATCTAGAGAAAAGTCGATTGGTTTCGGCTTTGTGGTTAATTAGAAAATATATACGTACTGTAGAAATTTGAATATTTTGATTTTTTTAAGTTTTCCAGGACTCTAACCCATCTTAGAGACATACGTACTGTAGGAAGTGTTTATAAAAGTCTATCAAAATTTAGTTAATCATATTAAAATTATAGATATTTCTGGAGATTTAGAAATTACTGTTAAATAAATACTGAAAGATTTTTGGCTTGATAAGTCTATAGTAATATGGTTGAAGATAATAAATATTGTTAGATATAAAAATGAAAGTGGCATATGTTGTAAATTTTTTTGTAACACTTTAATTTTTTCATATAATTAAAAATTTAAAATGCGCAAAAGAGTAGATGTCTTTGTTGAATAGATATTAAGGTTTTGTGTGTTTAAAAAAAAATATTAATGTTTTGTTTTTAAAAAATGTAGGTCGGATAGCAGCAACGTAATGTCCAAGCCTCATGGATTTTGATACGTAATTAATGGACCTATGAGCTGTTAATGAAAATGTTCGCGATACCGTGTAAGTGAGGCCAAAGCACGGGAAAAGGTCGAGTGGTGATTGTAGGGTCAGTAAATAATGATTTCGAGCCTTGGAAAGTTAACGACCGACCGTCGGATTGGATGGGACCTACGGGCCGAGAGAGCGGGCGTGGGTGGCCCATTAGCCGTGGGCGGGTCGGGGCGTTACAAGTGATATCAGAGCTGGTTAGCCGTCTCAGTTCTGTCCTGAGAGGCGTTTTGAGACCTGTCGTGGAGTGCAACGAGGACGTTGCATTCTTTGAGAGAGGATAAATTGTAACATCCCGAATTGTGATATGTGAAAAGGTTTAAAAGAATTGATTTGGCTACCTATGTCACCAAAGTTGACTTACCTTTTCCGTCACACATCCGTTTAGAACTCCAGAGTTAAGTGTGCTTGGGCTGGAGTAGTGAAAGGATGGATGACCTATCGGGAAGTGATTCGCGATACCGTGTAAGTGAAGCCAAAGCACGGGAAAATGTCGAGTGGTGATTGGAAGGTCAGTAAATAATGATTTCAAGCATTGGAAAATTAACGACCAACCGTCGAATGAGATGGGACTCACAGGCCGAGAGAACGGGCGTGGGTGACCCATTAGCCGTGGGCGGATCGGAGCGTTACACATGTATTCTTAATTACAAATGCTTATTTTTCTAATGCTAGTTATTATAGTCCTCTTCATCGTATAAACTCAAATTCTCATGGTTATATTACGCATATGGTGGTAATAGATGATGCCTTTCATCTTTAATTTTTTTGTTGCCATAGGGCGAAAGTTTTTTTTTTTTTGCTAAATACGTAAGGCGAAAGTTTCTTTATATAGCACTATCGCACGGCACTGTGTGGGTGTAAGATATGCATATTTTGTGTGACAAAAAAATGCATATTTATCATGAATTATGATGATGATTTCTGGTGTGTCTAGATGCATGCATATAAGGGGAAAATAAATTTAAGTTTCTGTTCATAGATTTTAATCATTTAGTAAAATATATTTGCAATTTCAAACTCAAACTTGAAACACATATGAATTTACAATTAAGAAATAGTTTTGGTAAGATATTTAAGGTTGTGGTGGTTCATTTGGAAAGTAGATACACGATTTGGTCACTAAGTAAAAAAAAACTTAATTTTGGATTACAAGAAAGTAGATCGAAAATGGTGACACCCAACAAGTTATCACAAAAATCAACACCATTCGCCGCTGCCACCAGCTCTCTTCGTCTTCCCCCACCGCAGCGTCTACTTCTTCCTCAACCTCCACCACACGACCTCTTCCTCCTCCTCTACCACCTCATTTGCGCTTGTCACGTTCCTCGCATCTGAGTGGCAAATCTCACATACTCTACAAGCAAAATTACTTTATGTATAAGTTTTACGTTTATTCTTTATTGATATATATAGTATACTAGACACCATAACCAAAAAAAAAATCAATGGAGGTGATTGGTTCGAATATGGCTATAAAAATTTAACTGTAATAGTTTAGGTGTAGATAAGTTTGTTGTAGCCGTAAAGTTGTTGCTGTAGATTTTTTTTGCAGAGACTTTTTTTGTAGTTAAATTTGTTGTAGTTATAAGTTATATGTTGTAGATATTTCAAAATAAAATATGTGATGTATATATAAAATAATTATTTTTATCAAGTAATATAAGATTTTTATAAATTATCAAAGTTTACTGTTATTTAAAATATGATATAGAAATAATATTTTATGTTATTTAAAATATTTCAAAAGTTTTGAAAACACCTACCTAGAATTAAAGTAAAATATTTATAAATGTTTTTATTATGATTATCTAATTTATTTGATATCATAAATAGTTTTTTCATTTTAAAGTTTTTACAACCTATAAAACAAGGATGTAGGTTTTTTGCCTAAAAATCATAAGAAAAGTTTTTGCTTTAGATTTTTTTGCTGTAGCTTTAAAAATAAATCTAAAACATGATTGGTAAAAGTTAATAGTAATTTGTTGTAAGTTTTGACTAACAAAAATAAAGCTACAACATAATTAGTAAAGTTTAGTGCTTTAGAAATAAATAAAACTAAAGTAGAAAGATAAAGTTGAATCAATCACTCACAATACATCAAAAAATAACCGCACGAAAAAAAAGTTAATGAGATTTGGTAATTAGTTAGTGGTAATGATAGAGGAAAATAACATGAATCAAAGAGATGATATATATAACAAGAAAGAACATACTCGTTTCTTTTGTGTTTGAACCAAGTCTCAGCACATTGTCGATGAGCAATCGCCAAATCACCCTTACAAGAACATCCCAACTCAATCAAACCCTGACCATACGATCCAACCTCCAATTTGCAAATCCTACACACACTCTTCTCTGACTCATCACTCACTGAAGAGACACTGCTCGAATACTCATCCTTGTCATAGTCATAATATCCGTACGTATTCGAGTGGAAGCACGAAGCGACATCTTCACTTTCTCTGAAAGATAGCTCTCGATTTCCGTTTCTTCCTTGTTCTAAATCGATGTATGGCATATTCTACGACTAACTATACTATGAAGAAGCGAGCGAGTCCAAGAATGAATAAAGATCTTTGTGACTTTGTCCCGTAAATAAGTTAATAAAAGGAAATAAGATTTCTTTGCGTCTGTCAAATTAAAGGATTTTTCCTCTCTTAAACAGATTCTGTACATTTGAGCTGTATTTCTTTTTTTAACAAAACTAAGGTTCACCCCCTAAGGCGAACCTCTACATTCACCTACCAATAGAATTTAGTTATTTGAGATTTGATATCTTTAAAAAAAGAAACCAAATAATAAGAATTTAATGAAATAAAATTATGTTTTAGATAAAATAAAAATAGTATAAATTATCAAAAAACTATTTTTTTTTATGATTGAGGGTTTGGTTTAAATTTAAGAGTTTAGGGTATAGCATTTGCCCAAGAGTTCAGGCTTTCCCAAAGGTTTAGGGTTTAGTATTTAGAATTTATGATTTAGGGTTTATTATTTAGAATTTAGGGTTTAGTATTTTTCCAACAGATTTATCAATATTAAAAAAATCATTTTTTGATAATTACTACTATTTTTTATCTAAGTCATAATTTTGTTTCATAAATTTATTTATTATTTAGTTTCTTTTTTTAAGAGATATAAAATCTCAAATAACTAAATACTATTGGTGGGTGAATTTAGAGATTCACCATAGGGAGTGAAACTAAGTTTTGTTCTTCTTTTTTCATGCGACGTATCACGTATGAGAATAATAAGAATAGATCCAACGGTCTATATTCTTCTTTTTTGAAACACAAAAAAAAGAATATAATACCTTTATTTTACCTTCCATTTATTATGAAAAACATTTCCCAAAGCATACAGTCATCCAACATATAAGTACAAAAGGAAATTTAAAAATTAAACATATATTAGTTTTTATATAAAAAACTTGAACACTTTCGTTTGAGGACATACTATAAACACTATAATCATATACTAGGTTTGGATCCGCACCTGGCGCGGGATAAAATGGTTCTAAAAATTTTAAATTTGATTATTACAAAAGATAGTTACATTTGTATGTTTTGTTTCTTTAAAATCATATAACATTAGAAAATAAAAATTTGGGCCATTATGTGTTCGTGCATATCGGTTAGGAAGAAAAAAACGTTGAACCCAGTGTTTTCAGATCTGGATCGAACCGTTGGTCGGACCGGATTGAACCATGAACCGACAATAATTCGAGTTGGGTTGATGCCAAAACCCAATTAATATTGAACCGATAAAAAATTCATATCGAACCGTCAAAAACCTAGAAACTGGTGATCTAATGAACCGACTAAACCCAGTTCATATATACACCAAATTTTATTAATGAAACAATTATTTTTCATTTTTAAGTAAAAAAAGATTTATTAAATATTAATAAAAGATTATCTATTTAAAATAAAAAATAAATAGTGTTTTGAGGAGATAAAAATTGGTTAGAATGCAAAACCCTTTTAAAATGATGGGATAAAAGGTGTTAGAGATTCTTGAAATTGCGATTGCACATGGCATATAAATATATATCGAACAAGAAAACAAAACAATGGTATTTGTTTGGAGTAAAAACAATCTATTATATTAAAAGAGAAGCTAGAAGTCATGACTTTTTAATATGTGATATTTTAAAATGGATCATCTATTAGAATTGATTACATTAAATTATTCAATCATTAATAATTTTATTAGGCTTACAATAATTGAATTAAACAATAGATAACCATTAGATTTATAGATAGTATAATGAGATACATGTTTAAATTAAATAAATATCATTTAATGTTGTAATAGTATACTTTAATAAGTTAATTATTTATATATTTGTTGAAGTTCACTTTTAAAATTATATCTATTATATTAAAAGAGAAGTTATGACTCTTTTAATGTGTGACTAGATCTTGACCCGCGCTTTGGAAGCGCGGAATAGTTTACGATGAAAAATTTCACTAATAACTTAACAAATATTTTGGTAAACTTTAAAAGTGTGTATTTAAAATATTTTTGCATTTAAATCAGCATTTTTAAATTCAACCCGATTGTGATTATACCGGTTAATTCGGAGATCTGACAATTCAATTTAGGTTTTTAAAATATTCATATTAAAAAAATTACTAAAACCTGAGATTAACCGATTGAACTGTTGGATGACCGATATGTAATCTATTTGATTTAAATTGTAATAATTTCATAATTTGTAATCTTATACTCCAAATTTTAA
>NW_026617401.1:0-17445 GCF_000801105.2 Raphanus sativus | reverse complement strand
AAGATATCCAGGATCTGCTATTTGGAGGATTCGAAATCCTCAAAAGTCCCCCAATAGCAATTACAGATCCAGGAGGGTCGCGAAAATGCAAACAAAATATTCGAGGTCCCCCCAGAACTAACCGAAAAAGTTTGCATCGACGACTCAGATCCTGAAAGACAGGTGAGCATCGGGTCGAGCTACCTCTTGAGACAAAAAAGGAGCTCATCGATTTTTGAAAGCAATGTCAAAACCTTTGCATGGTCCACCAACGACATGAAAGGAATAGATCCGAACGTCACCACCCATAAGCTAAAGTTGACCCTACTTTCAAAACCGATCAAACAGAAGCGTCGTAAGCTAGGTCTCGAAAGGCTCAAGCTGTTAACGACGAAGTTGACGACTTACGAAAGCTGGGTCCATTCGAGAGGTACATTACCCCGACTGGTTAGCTAACCCAGTAGTGGTAAAGAAGAAAAACGGGAAGTGGAGAATCTGTGTAGATTTCACAGACCTAAACAAAGCTTGCCCTAAAGACAGCTTCCCGTTACCTCACATCGACCGCCTAGTTGAAGCAACAGCTGGCCATCGACTCTATCCTTCATGGATGCCTTCTCAGGGTATAACCAAATCATGATGGATCCTGAGGACCAGGAGAAAACTGCATTCATAACCGAACGAGGAACCTATTGTTATAGGTTATGCCATTCGGATTAAGAACGCAGGAGCTACCTATCAGAGGCTAGTAAATAAGATGTTTGCTGGACAACTTGGAAAAACCATGGAGGTCTATATCGACGACATGCTAGTCAAATCCTCAGCTGGGGAAGATCATATCTCCCATTTAAGGGAATGCTTCGATATCCTGAACAAGTACGATATGAAGCTCAATCCCACTAAATGTACTTTCGGGGTACCCTCAGGCGAGTTCCTAGGCTATCTCGTAACCGAAAGAGGCATTGAAGCCAACCCGCAGCAGATAGCAACCTTCCTAGAAATGCCGTCACCTAAGACGACCAGGGAGGTGCAGAGACTGACTGGACGAATCGCGGCGTTGAATCGATTCATATCCAAGTCTACCGATAAATGTCTCCCATTTTACAAGCTTCTAAGAAATAATAAGAAGTTCTTATGGGACGAGAAATGTGAGGAAGCCTTCAAGCAATTGAAAGCTTACCTCTCCGAACCTCCGATCCTGTCTAAACCAGTAGTAAGAGAGCCATTGTACCTATATCTCGCTGTATCAACTGCTGCAGTCAGCGGCGTTCTAGTACGAGAGGAACAAAACGAACAAAGACCTGTCTATTACACCAGTAAAAGTTTGATAGATGCCGAAACCAGGTACCCTGCGATGGAAAAACTAGCTCTAGCAGTCGTAACAGCTGCCAGAAAATTGCGACCTTACTTCCAATCGCATTCGATCGTTGTAATGACCTCACAACCATTACGAATGATCTTGCACAGCCCCAGCCAGTCAGGGCGATTGGCTAAATGGGCCATAGAGCTCAGCGAATATGATATTGAGTATAGACCTCGAGCAGCAGCGAAAGCCCAGGTCCTTGCTGACTTTATCATTGAGCTAACATCCGAACAGTTAGACTCCGAAATGGAATCTCCGAAGTGGAGCCTTTATGTCGACGGAGCCTCATCAAAACAGGGCTCCGGTATCGGCCTAAGGTTAACTTCTTCAGCAGGAGAAACCATCGAGCAGTCATATAGGCTCGGATTCAACGCCTCAAACAACGAAGCTGAATATGAAGCACTAATCGCAGGATTGAAGCTCGCCCTAAGCCTCGGAATCCGAGAGCTAAACGCTTATAGTGATTCACAGCTAGTAGCTAGCCAGTTTCACGGAGAATATGAAACGAGGGACGAAAGAATGGGGGCATATCTCGAAGTCGTCCAGAACCTCACTAGGCAGTTCGACAAATTCGAGCTAACGAGAATCCCACGAGGTGAAAACTCCTCAGCAGATGCGTTGGCTGCTTTAGCTTCCACGTCAGACCCCCTCGTAAAACGAATCATACCCGTAGAAGGAATCGAGAAACCAAGCATCGACATAGCTACTAAAGCTGAGAAAGAGAGCAAACTAACAGCGCAACCCGAAGGTACCTGCCCTGAAACGGTAGCTACCCAGGTTTTCACAACATTTTGGTTTCCAAAAACCAGAATATGCAGCCCAAAAAAGCATACCTCCGGGAACACGATCCAAATCACGGAAGATATTCCTCGAAATTCAGACTCTTTAGAGCCTGATCTCGAGAATACCCCCGGGGGCACCAACTCAGACCCAATCATCTGCAGAGTTAAGACCAGAAGCCGTACAGCTCTCAAAAATTCATCTGGAGGTACTCCTCGGAATTCAGACTCCCTGGAGCCCAATCCTACCAATACCTCCGGGGGCACCACAACACCAGGTCCCGAACAGGAACCTCCCTCGTCTCTCCATAACAAAGTCGTAGGAAGGGAGGATTGGAGAATTCCAATCACGCAATACATCCTGGAGGGAAAGACTCCACCCAATAAATGGGAGGCTCGAAAGCTCAAAGCATTAAGCGCAAGATATTGCGTAACCGAATCTGTCCTCCTCAAACGAAGCATTTCCGGACCTTACCTAAAATGCGTCCATGGCTCCGTTGCTATGACACTCATGAAGGAAATGCACGACGGTTCCTGCGGGAACCACTCTGGAGGAAGAGCTCTAGCCATCAGAATCAAAAGACAAGGATATTTCTGGCCTACCATTATTGCAGATTGCGAGGCCTATTCCTCCTCATGCGACAAATGCCAGAGGCATGCACCGATTATACACCAACCTGCGGAAAAGCTGTCTAACATATCTGCCCCTTATCCATTTATGAGATGGTCCATGGATATCGTGGGACCACTAGTACCATCAGGAAGTGGAAAGAAGAAGCTACGCTTCCTCTTAGTCTTAACCGACTACTTCACGAAATGGATAGAGGCCGAAGCTTTCCAGCAGGTAACCAGGTTCGAGGTCGAGTAATTTGTATGGAAAGATATCGTGTGTAGACACGGCGTCCCGTACAAAATCGTAACTGATAATGGAGGACAATTCATATCCCACGATTTCAAAATATTTTGTGACAAGTGGAATATCCGCCTGACCTTCTCATCACCTCGCCGACCTCAAGGTAACGGACAGGCGGAGGCTGCTAATAAATCAGTATTAGCAAACCTCAAGAAACGCCTCGGAACCCAGAAGGAATTTTGGTCAGAGAAGTTACTTGAAGTACTTTGGGCATGTCGGACCACCCCACGAAAAGCTACAGAAGAAACTCCTTTCTCCTTAGCATATGGGATGGAAGCCGTCGTTCCAGCCGAAACCATTGCTGGTAGCCTACGCCGGGAACTCTGTACATCCAATCCCGCAGCTAATGATCAACTCCTAACCGACAGCCTCGATCTAATCGAGGAAAGGCGGGACCGAGCTTTGATTCGCATTCAGAACTATCAGCAAGCAATGGCACGACAGTACAATTCCAAAGTCAGGCTCCGACAGTTCGCTGTTGGTGACCTAGTACTTAGGAAAGTTTTCGAAGGAACCAAAGAACCAAATGCTGGGAAGTTAGGAACCAACTGGGAAGGTCCCTACCAGATCATCCACGTGGTACGACCTGGCGTCTACAAACTCCGAAAGGTGCGAACTGGGGTACCTGAAATCAGATCGTGGAATGCCACGAATCTTAAGAGATATTATCATTAGGTACCTAAAACTCCTGAACTACGTTAGGCTTGATCCCTTGACTGGGTACGTAGGCAACTCCGTCATGAGTGCAGCCCCAACCTCATTTCAACACTTCGTTCACCACAATCAAAGGGGGCATATGTCTGACTAAAGTCACATAGCCCACGCAGCAAACGTATGATCGTTATAATACAGCAAGTGTGTGATTACTATGATACCATGTATCTAATTATCAATAAAGAAATTATCCTCGTTATCTCAATTCTTTAACAAAACAGGTCCCTGCAAACCTGAACCTAAGGTCTTAAAATCCTTAACAATCCTAAAGGTCTTAAAATCCTTCAAAGCAATGTCAGGTCTCGACGAACCTGAACCTAAGGTCTTAAAATCCTTCAGACAATATCAGGTCTCGACGAACCTGGACCTAAGGTCTTAAAATCCTTACCAAATCTCCAAGGTCTTAAAATCCTTGTCAACTCTCCAAGGTCTTAAAATCCTTATAAATCTTCGAGGTCTTAAAATCCTCATCAAATCACAAAGGTCTTAAAATCCTAAGCAAGTCTCAACGGGTCTTGAAATCCCACAAACAAGTTCAGGTTCCCAAGAACCCCCACCTAAGGTGTCCAGATTAAACTTAGGTCCCTAAAAATCCTAAGCTAGTCCCGATACTCCAAGAATTCCTCTTAAGGAACTAAAAACGACCAAAGTCTTTCAGACTTAACACAAGATTCGATTATAATCAAGTTGTCATATTTCACGACTAAAGCCAAAAACTAAAAACGAAACAAGAAAACTGAGTTCGAAATTAAACAAGGGTTTAAAAGCCTCCCCAGGCTAACCAAAGATTCAAAATGCAACAGATAAAGGTTTAAAAGCCTCCTCAGGCTATAAGTTTGAGAAACAAATGAAAACAAAGCCCATCGGGCAGAAATCCTAGAAAACACGAAAGAGCATCAGTTCTTAAACTTCCTTGTCATCCGAGCTCTTCTCAGCTCCCTTGCCAGCTGGATCTTCCTCTTCAGGAACCTCCTCCATCTCCTTGTCGCTACCTCCAGAGGCAGTTTCGACTGGGGCTGAGTAAGAACCCACCAATCCCAAATTAGAACCGAACTCTCCGGAAAAGGAGAGGTTAAACATATTAATCTCGAAAGTACCTGAACTCTCAGAGAGTTGGGGAAGAGGGAGCTTGCCAATCGAGAAGTCCGAAACCTGAGCCTTCTCGTACGCCGCAACAGCTTCCGGCATTAGCGCCACCAAGTTATCATACTCATCTTGAGTACTCTTAATCTCACCATCCAGTATGTCCTTCAGGAGCTCGGTGTTGGCTTGAATCTCTTGGGCATGAACCAGGAGGTCAACTTCGTCTTTCTTCTTGGAGAACTTCTCCTTGACAATAACCAGAATCTTGTTGTAGGCTTCAGCTACCTCCTTCTTTCCCCTCCGGACGGCTAGCCTGACCTCAGCTTCCTTGTTCTTCTGGCTGTTCTGGGATGTGGAGATCAGCTCCTTGACTTGATACTCGGCTATTTTCCGGGCAGCATCCAACTCCCCAATCTTCCTATTCTTCACCTGGAGGTCAATCAGCTGGCTCTCGATCGTCCCTTGCTGAGCATCACACTTAGAGCCAAGTCTCTTCACCTCGGCTTGGAGATCCGAGATCAGAGCCCGAGTCTGGTTAAGCTCAGTCTTGTTGGCCTTGACCAACTCAGTGACCTGGGCTAATTCCTCAGCGCTAGGAGCATTGCGTACAGCGTCCTCAAACTTGAATTGAGCTCTGTTAATAGCTCCAGCCAGCTGCGGAAAACGGAAAACGATTTAGCAAAATCTTCCAAAGACAAAGCTGAAAGATGAAATAAACTTCATACCTGACCCATGTGATGAGCAATATCGACGTACTCATCCTTGTGCGTGATATTGGAGATCGAGGGGAGGGGACACCCGGGACTCTTCATGTGCCTCATCAGAGTAGCCAAACCCCACGGATCGTCCAAGACCGATCCAGGCTTTGAATGAGAAAAGGTCCAGCCAATGGTTCCTCCTCTAGAGGAGGAGGAGGAAGACCTCGAAGGTCTATCAACCTGGTCGGTTCGGGACCTCTTGTTCCTCGGGGGCTCAGACTCCGGAGGGTCCCTCATTACTTGAGGATCAGCTTCAGTCATCGGGACCTCGGAGGGAAGGCCAACTTCCTGGACCTTGGGTTCCGAAGAGACGACACCTTTAGCAGGGGCAGAGCCTCCTTCATCAAGAACCTCCTTCACAGAGTCGAGGAAGGATCCCCCTTGGTTCTTATCACTCCCTCTAGAGGAGCTGGCAGCCTTGGTCGATCTACCCCTGGAACGGAAGGAAGGTTGAATTGGCATCTTCTGTGATTGAGTCTTCGAAGAAGTACTTGCTCCGGAGGAAACTTCGAGAATGGAATCACCTTCAGAAACTAAGACATAAAAAAAAAAATCCATTAGTCGCATAAGACAAATTCGGATAGTAAAATCATGAATTGTGAATAAAAAGATACCTTCTAAACCAGCAACCGTCACTGAATCAGGGAAGGACGCTTGGTACCGTTCAGGGAACCTAGCTGATCCAACTCTCGATGTAGTGTAAGCTACCCAAGTGTTAGGGCTATGCTGTAGCTTCCTGTAGAGAGCTCTGGTGAGTTTGCTAGATAACTTGACAGGATCTTTGATTTCTGCAAAAAGAGTCAAAAGGCGATTAGCACAACATGACAAGCAAAAATAAACATGTAAGCATATCCCTAAAATCCTAACCGGAAATATCAGACCATGCGTTCCTAAGGTCACGGCCTACAGGAACCGTGGAAGGGTCAATCTTGACATAAAAGTACTTCCTGCGCCAGTCATCATCACTGGCTGAGAACTTGAAAATGCCTAGCCCTGGACGACAGGGGAGATAGTAGGTACCACTCCCGCCATCCTTGGAAGTGCTCTCCTTTATCGAGAAGAGACTCATTAACTCAGATAACCCAACGATAACTCCTTCCTCATTGGCTCTAGTGATGAACCCGTTTATCACTCGAATGACCGACGGGCAAAGCTGAGGAAGAGCTAGCTGATAATGATCTAAGAGATCCAGCAAAAGGGTGGGAAGAGGAAATCTAAGGTGGCACTTGGAGATATATTTTTCATGAACGCAGAACCAACCCTCCGGAGCGGTCTCGGGGTTCTCGTTTTCAGCACAAGCTCTAACTAGATCGCTCTTGCCGTGAGCCTGAACGGCAAGATTGACAACGTCCTGACCCTTCAAGAGGGAAGGGAAGTGAGGACCGGAGGAGGCGCTCTTGCCGCCTTTCTTCTTCATCCTCTTAACTCTTGCTCCGATCGAGTCTTTACTCTTTTTCTTCTTGGCTTCCGCCATCTTCTCACCAGCTTCCTGTTTGACCTTCATAATACGGGCGCCGGAGGCTGAGATCTGAACTTCGCCGGAACCTTCTTTTCGACTCATGATAGGGAAGGAGAGGGAAAACAGGAAGTAAAGAATAGAATCGGTCTAAGGCAGACTATCAGAGAGAAGTTCAAGATGAAGAACTAGATTGATCGAGAGGCGGATAAAAAAAAATAACGACAAAAAACGGTAAAATAAAGAAGAGAGGTGTGAATTACCTTGGAAACCGTCGAGAGGCGTGGAGAAAGTGGAGAGACAAGCAGTTAATTCTCTCAGCTTTATATCCCATCACGTCTTGGAAGTCGGAAATTGAAATTTAAACTCGCTTAAATCTAAAACCGTTGATTCGACTAGAGATGGATTACAGCCGTCCGATCGGATATGAATAAATGCGGTTGAGATAGCTAGTAATCATGATCTCAACAAGAGAATCTAGCTTGGGCGGCTAGGTCTAGCTCCCGAGAATAACGAAACCTCATTTCGAGAGCTGGGGGCAACTGTTGGGCCCGAATATGGCCCGGTAGCTGATTATTCAATAATAAAGATGATGATGGGCCACGACAAGCCCATCACGAGTTCTAAGTCTAAAAGAGAGCTAAGCTAGAACCGGAGGCTGAAAGCTAAGGATCCTAACTAAGGAGGTCACGACGAAGAGGAAGCTCACGTCGCAACCAGTAGAAGCGCAGGACCCGGTCAAGGGGAAGCTGTTGCAGATTCCACCTCAAGCGGAGAGGATCTCGGAGATCAGTTGCAAACAACCTAAAGAAGTCCAAAGCTATAAAAAGAGAAGGTCGAAGACTAAGAAGAGGATCCGATCCCACTCATATCTTACTCAACATTCATTGAAACGTTCTTATTTGTAATTTTCTTATAATCTTTGTATTCATCAAAGATCACCTTTTGTAACCATCCCATTTCTATTATATCAATACAAATCGAAGTTCATTCATCAAGTTCTTACGGGATTCAGCCCGCGATAATCTTTCCCTAACCTTTTCTAAACATAAAACCTGATCTAAAATCTAGGTGTGAGTTTTACCCCTCACAAGCGGACCATACATGCCCAACCAAGGCCATGGAGAGATTACTCTGATCTAACCAAGCCTTGGTGGCGTGTCCATGAGTTTAGACCCATAGATAACTTCAGAATATGATAGAGAAGAGATATATTGACAGAGAAAGAACAATAGATCCAACCATCCACACATGGATCAAACGGCCAAACCACCCGGATGGATGATTCATGGCGATTTGTACTTGGTTTGCATCCAGTACCTTAGGTGTGTGTTCGGAAGCCCCCACACTCTTCTCTGCAGCCTTCTCCTTTCCTCTGGTATCCATTTCCGATCAAGTCTCCCTTGCCCACGGCTTAGAACTCACCGGAATCACCTTGCCTTCACACGAACTGTCTTTGCGGTCACACTTCTCTTTTCTCTCTTTGATTCTGTAGAGATTTGGGCAGAGTTTCCCCTTATGTTTCTCGTGAATTATGTCGACAGAGGAGGGGTTTATTTATAGGGAAGGGACTTGCCAACCGTCCGGACGATGTGATTAGTCATTTGGCCAACGGACACCTTTTCGCCCAAACCGTCCCAAAACCGTTCAACCGCTTGCAACTGCTCTCCTCTTCGTTTGGGCTGATCGATCTCAAGCCCAACTGCTTGCCCAAACACTTAGCTCACTTGTCAGAGCTTCCTAAACCCAGCGGACGTCCATGACCATCATCCGGTCCATGATCACCACTCATGGTCCGCAAAGACCGGCCAAGACTCCATCACTCAGTTCAGCTGAGTTGAGCTGAGTACTAGTTGCCTGAGCTGAGTGAGCTTCTCCTCCAGCTCCAGTGAGCTGCCCAAGACTGTGTGAGCTCCTTACTAGCTCCACCTAGCTGATTGAGCTGCCTCCGGACCATGTCCAGCTCCCGGATCACTCATCCAGCTACCATTTCCTTATTTCTTTCTTATTCTGGTCAAGTCTCAGCTTCCTGATGCACTTAACCCATAGTTTGGACCATGATACGCTTGCCTTTAGATCATTATGACCTGGCCAGCTCATCTCCCCGCACCATGGCCCGTCCGGATGCCTTAGTTAGAACTAGGGACATGACAAGTCTCCCCCACTTGGAAGGAACTCGTCCCCGAGTTCATACTTGATGATTCTCCAACCACATACTGACTATACCACTCAGGATACTCAGCTTTCATTCTTGCTTCTGTTTCCCAAGTGATAATGTCTTTGCCGTTGAATTCCCATACAATCTTTAGCATAGGAACTGTCTTCTTTCTCATTTCCTTTTCCATCCGATCAATGATCCGAACCGGCCTTGTCTCTAAGGTGAGGTTCTTACCAAGATCTTTAGGAATTTCTGGCAAGACAATGTCTTGATCCGTCAGACACTTCCTTAGTTGAGACACATGGAATACATTATGGTAAGCATCCATTTCAGATGGCAAATCCAGTTTGTAAGCCATTGCCCCAACTCTTTCAAGTATCCTGAATGGACCTAAGAACCTTGGGTCTAGTTTCCTTCTTCCAGAAACTCTAGCCCTACCCTTGAAGGTAATCATCTTGAGATAGATTATATCACCAACCTCAAACCCAAGATGTTTCTTTCTCTTGTCAGCATAGCTCTTTTGGCGGTCTTGAGCTTCTTTCATTTTCTCCTGGACCATCTTGATCTTCTTTGTGGTTTCCTCCACAATCTCAGGACCTATTATGCTGCGCTCCCCCACTTGGGTCCAGCATAAAGGTGTCCTGCAAGGCCGCCCATACAATGCTTCATAAGGAGACATACCTATGCTGGTGTGAAAGCTGTTGTTGTATGCAAACTCCACCAGTGGTAAATGCTTTTCCCATGAGTCGCCCCAATCAAGAACACATGCCCTTAGCATATCTTCCACTGTCTGGATGGTCCTTTCTGATTGACCATCCGTTTGAGGATGATAGGATGTGCTCATGTTCACTCTTGTTCCTAGAGCCTTTTGAAAAGCTCTCCAGAAATAAGAAGTGAACCTAGGGTCTCTATCCGAGACTATGCTGGCCGGCACTCCATGCAGCCTCACAATTTGATCTATATAGATCTTTACAATCTCATCCACTCCATCACCTTTCTTGATGGGCAAGAAGTGTGCAGATTTGGTCAGGCGATCTACAATCACCCATACTGCATCCTTCTTGTTTCTGGTTGTGGGAAAACCTGTCACAAAGTCCATTGTGATGTGATCCCACTTCCATTCTGGTATGGGAAGGTTTTGTAGTAAACCACTTGGAACCTGATGTTCAGCCTTGACCAATTGACAAGTAGGGCACTTGGCCACCCACTCAGCAATGTCAGCCTTCATCCTGATCCAATGGTAATACCTTTTGATGTCTTTGTACATCTTATTTAGTCCCGGGTGCACTGAGAACTTAGACTTATGAGCCTGACTCATAATCTCTTCCTTTAGTCCCCTGTCACCAGGAACACTAACCCGCCCATGTACCAAAATGGTACCATTACTTGTGACTTGATACTCAGTCTTGTCATTCTTTGCAACCTTTTGCAAATTCTCATCCAAGCCTTGTGCTTGTTGGATTCTGGTAAGCAGATCCGCCTGGTTCACAGCCTCTAGACCCAAAGGCTCATCCTCACTAGCCAAAGTGTCTAGGTGTAGTGACCTGACCATCCCTTCTAAAATCTCTGCTTCCTTCTCAGCTGATACCTCAGCTCTACGCCTGCTCAAAGCATCTGCCACTAGATTGGCCTTGCCTGGGTGATAGGCAATGTCCAAATCATAGTCGGCCACAAACTCCATCCACCGCCTTTGTCTCAAATTCAACTCAGGTTGAGTGAAGATGTACTTCAGGCTCTTGTAGTCTGTGAGAATCTGTACTTTGGCACCATACAAGTATGATCTCCATATCTTCAAGGCAAACACCACTGCGGCCATCTCCAGGTCGTGTGTTGGGTAGTTGCCTTCATGCTTCCTGAGTTGTCTTGAGGCATATGCTATGACTTCCCATTCTGTGTGAGCACACAGCCTAATCCAGTGATGGATGCATCTGTGTACACCACATATGGTTGATCTGCCTCAGGCAACACCAAGACTGGTGCACTGGTCAGCATGTTCTTCAAGGCCTTAAAGCACTTTTCACAAGCTTCTGACCAGATGAACTTGACATCCTTTCCAGTAAGTTGTGTCATAGGTTGTGCCACACTTGCAAACCCTTTGACATACTTCCTGTAGTATCCGGCCAAACCCAAGAAACTTCTCACTTCAGTGGCATTCTTTGGTCTTGGCCATTCTTGTATGCATTTGATCTTCTCCGGATCAACAGACACTCCTTCCTCAGACACTATATGTCCTAGGAAGCCAATGCTCTTCTGCCAGAAGCTACACTTGCTTAGCTTGGCAAACAATTGCTGCTCTCTCAGCTTCTCCAACACCAATCTGAGATGCCTTTCATGGTCTTCTTGAGTCTTAGAGTATACCAGTATATCATCAATGAAGATGATTACAAATTCATCTAAGTACTCTCTGAAGATTCCATTCATCATCTTCATAAAGGCTGCTGGTGCATTAGTCAATCCGAATGGCATAACCACAAACTCATAGTGGCCATACCTAGTCCGGAAGGCTGTCTTCTTTACATCTTCTGATGCAATGGGGATTTGATTGTTGGGGTAAAAATCGGTCAAGACGAAATCGATGTCCGAAAGTCTCGGAAAAACATGAAAAATGTTAGAGCAACCTCGAGAGACTAATTGTTAATCGAGAAACCTCGGGAAAATATTAAGTTCGAGATTAATCATCTCGAAATCAACTGCTAGAAACATTTTCTACACAAGGAAAACCTACGGAAAACTAAAAACGCAAAAAACACGCACACGCCGAAGGAACCGAGCAGCCAACTCCGGACGTAGCCGTGGCCGCCGGGCGGCTAGCCCCGTGTGGCCTGGCCGCCGGCGGCTAGCGCCCGTGCTGGCCATGGTCGCCGGGCGGCTAGCCCGTGCTGGCTCGCATCGGACGGCTAGTCTTCGTGCGTAAGTTCTAGGCCTCCGGGTCGCCAGAAATCCGTGTTTTGCGACTTTCCGAGATCCCGCAAACAAAACTCCTTTCCCTGCTCCAAGATTCCAAAGAACCCGTAAGACGTCAACGGACAGGAAGACTTCGTATAAAACGGCGATGGTTATCTTAAAACACCATGTGCCTCAGCAATGGATCGAAGATCTTCCGAAAGACTCGACATCCAAGTAGGAGCACTCTTTCAAAGAAAATCGTAGAAAACAGCGGAAGACCGGAAGACGGCCCGAAAGAACCAAACCCGATCGAACAACCCGTTTACGATTTTCTAAAAAGAATAGATACGACGGTTTACAATTATCTTCGCATGACAAGATAAATGTTAAACTTCCGAAAAGATAGATGTCAACTTTCCGAAAAGATAAATGTCAACTTTCCCGATAAACGCGAAAGCCGACGAAAATGGAAAAGGTCCAGCCAGCGGCAGACTCAGCCCATCAAGAATAGACCGTCATATGGAGTATATAAGCAAAGCTAGGAGCAGAGAAGGGGGATCCGAAATCAGAAGAAAGAAACCACTCCAGAGCAACTTAGAACTTAGGCGCTTATTTCCTTTTTTAGCGAGCTGCGACTCAACTAGGTTAGATCTAGGTTTTGAGACTAGCGACGATCGACAGCTCTCGCGGCCGAGATCTCGACCTGTTGTCCAACGCTCTCCGCAGATTCGGAAATAAGATTCTTTCTTTTTGGTCTCTTTATTTACGCATTTATTCCAAATTAGACTCGTATTAACTTTGTCGTGCGTGGCCCAGCAGATAGCCGGGATCCTCGGGGAAAACTAGGTCAACTTAGTTTTCCTTACGTTTTAACTTAACTAAAATCGACAGTGCGGAATTTCGGTTCCCACATTGATGATACCTGATGCCAAATCAATCTTTGAGAACCACTTGGCTCCCTTCAGTTGATCTAGCAACTCATCAATCCGGGCAATGGGTACTTATTCTTTATAGTCACCCTATTCAACACCTCTATAATCAATGCACAACCTGAAAGCTACCATCCTTCTTTCTTGACAAGAGAGACTGGTGCGCCCATGGTGATACACTTGGGCGTATGAACCCCTTTTCCAACAACTCTTCAAGTTGTTTCTTTAGCTCAGCCATCTCAGCTGGAGCCATGCGGTATGGGCTCTTTGACATTGGGGCCGTCCCTGGTTCCAGTTCTATTATGAATGGGTCTGACCTATCAGGGGGAATGCCCTGTAGTGACCTAAACACATCATCAAACTCACTGACCAGCGGTATCCCGTCCGGGCCACCATCCCCTACGACCTCCTTAGTGGTGATTGTGGCTATATAAGCCTCACAACATTGTTCCAGCATCCTTGCCGCTCGGACTGCTGATAACACTAAGCATCCAGAGGCCGGATTAATACCTTGGTACTTGATCGGGGGTCCACACCCACTCTCAAACTGCACCCTTCCTCGATGAAAGTCTAAGGTGGCCCGATTCTTGCCAAGCCAATCCATACCTAGGATCACCTCGTGATTCTTAAGGCGGACCACAATCAGATCCACCGGCATTGCCTTATCATGGATCATTACTGGAATGTCTTTGACTAGACCTAGTGGGTGCATCATTTGCCCACCGGCTGCACTCACCAGCCAAGATCATCCCTAGTTCCCATTTGGAACATACCTTTACCAATCATATCTGGACTCACAAAACTATGTGTAGCTCCAGTATCAAATAATACATGTGTTTCCACACCACCAATACTCAAGGTCCCTACATAAGACCTCATCTAAGTATCTACTCCATCCTAGATTCCTTACCATGCCATTCTAATAAATTTTAAATTTTTTTTAAAAGAATAGGTTTAGAGTTTTACCAGTGATCGCCTTGAAGGGTCCGGACTCATCCACATCCCTTGAAAGCTCATAGACTCGAGGTGCTGAAGTTGGCCTTGCTGTGGTCTGGCCGGTTGTTTCTCAACACGACCCTTGCCTTGTCCAGTTTGCAACTGGGGACAGTCCACATGGAAATGTCCTTTCTTGCCACATTGATGACAAGTCCTGGCCTCACTGGTCGACCTTGTCCACGGTTCCTATCCGGACCTGGACAATCCCGAGCTGAGTGATCCATCTTGCCACAACGGGTACAAGCGCCCATTGCCTTCCAGCACTCTCCTCCATGATGTTTGCCACATTTGGGACACTCAGGCCAACCACTTGAGGTTTTACCCCCTTCGGCCGCATCCCTCTTTCTCTTCTTGTCACCACTCTGACCAGAATATACAACCACACTCTTAAGCTTGTGCTTGTTCTCCTCAGCCAGATTGGTCTCCAGCATTGCCATCCTTCCACCAACTCAGAGACTGTGTTGAAGGTACGGACTGAGCAATAAGTCTTAAGTTCAGGCCTTAAGCCCCTTATGAACCTGCGGACCTGAACCTTCTCATCCTCCAGTTCCTTACCCACATACCTCCTGAGCCGGTTGAACTCTCCCTCATACTCCCTTACAGACCGCTTGCCCTGAACCAAGTCCAGGAACTTTGCCTCCAAACTGTCCCATGCCTCAGCTGGAAAAGTACTTGTGGTTGAACTCAACCTCAAAGTCAGAGAACTTCACAATGGAACCATTGGTACGCTTGTCTAGGGACAGCCACCAGTTGTGTGCATCTCCCTCCAGGAAGTGCACTGCTATGTCTCTTTGTACTCCTCAGGGCACCTTGTGGATTTGAAGTTTCTGACCAGACGGTCCCTCCACTCATCTGCCTCCATGGGATCAGCACTTCCAGCAAAGTGTTTGGTTCCCAAACGAGAGATGTGCTCAAGCACCTTCAGGTAATCAACCATCTTAGTTGTCCCAACTGGTGGATCCAACTCAATCACCTCAGCTAGAGGCGCCACATAACCACCCACTCCACCAGTTCCAGGAGCTATCACATGAGCTTGAGTAGTCTGACCCGTAGATGAATTCACAACTGGTGTGAACACTTGGGTCATTGCCAGCATCTGACTTCCCATCAACTTGATTGCATCAAGTATCTGCTTCATGGTTGGTTCAGCCATTGGTTCATCCGTTCCAATCCTCCCATCTCTCTGGATGTTTGGATCAACCCGGTTACCAGTCTCTGAAGACTCAGCTTCACCTTCCAGATCATTCCTTTGCTGTCCACTAGCTGCTCCTAGCTGGCTTCCAGCTGCATTCAATGGTTGCCCGGTCTCGTCCATCTGCCTGTTCTCTCCACCCAGCTGAACCTCAGTCTGATTAACTTGAGTTTCAGTCAGAATGGCCTCACTGGTATGTCCAGTAGGTGGAACTGACAGCAACACTTGCGGATTGGGCACTGAGGCATCTCCTGCTCCGGACGCCCCTGTCCCATCCTTGTTCTTCCGAGACTTCTTCCTTGTTCCCTTAGGACAACAAAGACAAAACACAAGGCAAAGGTTAGATTAACATCTTTTATTTGCAAACCTCAAGCAATCTAATGTTAACCAATACCAAAACCTGCCATGAGACCCAGCCGGATGTGTGATGACCTGCCCTAACCCAACAGCCTAGAATCAAGCATGCTCTGATACCAACTTGTAAGACCCAAACCTGGATCCCATGATCCAACCAGTCCGCGGCCTTACCTAAACATCTAAGTGCAATTCAGCCGGTTAAGGTCCAATCTTTACTTAGTCATTTTTCAATCATTTGAGGTTCATGCAATAATAATATCAATGCGGAAGCTTAAGGCAAACATCATATTATATATATAAGTCAAATGTGATCCATACAATGTATTCAAATCATCAGTTGCACAATAGGCTAAACATAAATCCAATGTAACAACAAGTCACTACATCACACATCCCACACTGCCAAGGTCTTCATGGCTCCTTAGCCTTACCACGGTCCCTGTCAGAACCTGAAATCAAAACCCACAACACATATGCATAAGAATCATGACCGATATCCTAGCAAATACAATCCTAAGCATGGTTCGGACACTTAGCCTATTTCTGGCCAAAAGTGACCCATCCTGATACTTGTACAAAAACTAATTAAAATTCATGATAAATCATGATAATTCATGATTAAGAGAATGGTCCAAGCGGAACCCCAGAACCGGCCTTGATCATATTGATCTTGGCCATGAACAGCCTAACCGGCCTCATGGTACCATCTCGAAATCAATGTTATAAAATATTCTATCACTTTGATAATTCATTATAAATCCCCACTAAGAGATATCAAACGCCAAATCCCAATAACTCCCACTGGAAGCATGAGATCGGACCATACATGCCCAACCAAGGCCATGGAGAGATTACTCTGATCTAACCAAGCCTTGGTGACGTGTCCATGAGTTTAGACCCATAGATAACTTCAGAATATGATAGAGAAGAGATATATTGACAAGAGAGAGAACAATAGATGCAACCATCCACACATGGATCAAACGGCCAAACCACCCGGATGGATGATTCATGGCGATTTGTACTTGGTTTGCATCCAGTACCTTAGGTGTGTGTTTGGAAGCCCCCACACTCTTCTCTGCAGCCTTCTCCTTTCCTCTGGTATCCATTTCCGATCAAGTCTCCCTTGCCCCGGTTTTAGAACTCACCGGAATCACCTTGCCTTCACACGGACTGCCTTTGCGGTCACACTTCTCTTTTCTCTCTTTGATTCTGTAGAGATTTGGGGCAGAGTTTCCCCTTATGTTTCTCGTGAATTATGTCGACAGAGGAGGGTTTATTTATAGGGAAGGGACTTGCCAACCATCCGGACGATGTGATTGGTCATTTGGCCAACGGACACCTTTTCGCCCAAACCGTCCCAAAACCGTTCAACCGCTTGCAACTGCTCTCCTCTTCGTTTGGGCTGATCGATCTCAAGCCCAACTGCTTGCCCAAACACTTAGCTCACTTGTCAGAGCTTCCTAAACCCAGCGGGACGTCCATGACCATCATTCCGGTCCATGATCACCACTCATGGTCCGCAAAGACCGGCCAAGACTCCATCACTCAGTTCAGCTGAGTTGAGCTGAGTACTAGTTGCCTGAGCTGAGTGAGCTTCTCCTCCAGCTCCAGTGAGCTGCCCAAGACTGTGTGAGCTCCTTACTAGCTCCACCTAGCTGATTGAGCTGCCTCCGAACCATGTCCAGCTTCCCGGATCACTCATCCAGCTACCATTTCCTTCTTTCTTTCTTATTCTGGTCAAGTCTCAGCTTCCTGATGCACTTAACCCTTAGTTTTGGACCATGATACGCTTGCCT
The DNA here is from genome assembly GCF_000801105.2 of Raphanus sativus. NCBI lineage: Eukaryota > Viridiplantae > Streptophyta > Magnoliopsida > Brassicales > Brassicaceae > Raphanus > Raphanus sativus. The sequence continues at coordinate 86 of NW_026617401.1, read as the reverse complement.
TTAGATCATTATGACCTGGCCAGCTCATCTCCCCGCACCATGGCCCGTCCGGATGCCTTAGTTAGAACTAGGGACATGACATCCTG
>NW_026617400.1:0-17445 GCF_000801105.2 Raphanus sativus | reverse complement strand
ATTCCCTTGCCACCCAAAGTTTACCGTAGTTAGTAAATTTCTACAGTTCTTTAACCAATTCATCATTCGAACATTTCTACAAGTTGAGAAATATGAATGAAAATCAGTAATAAAAAAAAGTTTACAGAAGTTTTTAGTAAACTATTTGGTTTAATGAGCCCGTAAAATAAATAAAGTAGGCAGGCCGGAATTATATGGAGTTTAAGAACCGAACCGGACACAAACCTCTGTGAAGACTGAACCTGTAAGTTCATTCAGTCGAAATATCGTGGAAGCTGGAGCGGAGATAAGAGGAAAGCGAGAGCCTAGAGAGAAGGAAAGTTCACGGCTCTCGTTCTATTTTTTCTCTTCTCAGAAGCTTTCAAAGTGTTCAGAGACTACAAGTCTACAAAGGATATAACCTCTAATTTTTTTTGAAACACAGAATAACCTCTGGTTCATTCAAAAAAAATAAAATAATAATAACCTCTGACTTTTGTTTCTCTTTTTGTAACTATTCATATTAAGTTCAATCGAGGTTTCATCGCAAGAAAAAAAAATGACAACCCTATCTTTGTGAATAAGATGATGAGAAGTACGACTTGTTTATGTTACCTGTCACTCTGGTTGTTGTACGTATGTGCTTTAAAAACATAATATATCATTCAACTTGGTGCAGATTTTAAAAACAAAAACATAATAGTACTTCTTATTTTAATACAACTGCACACAAATGCAAACCATATAACGTAGTAGGATACGTCGCTTATTCCATGTTTTAATACACTAGCTAGAAATTATAGAGTTATCATTGTATATTTGATATAGAAGACTTACTAACGAAATCATCTGGTGCACGTGGTGTCACCATGTTTGACGAGGAAATAATTAACGACTTGCATTAGGTCGTTCCTACTCTTCTTTTCTTTTTAGATCTGATTGTTAGGTATTGCTTGTGCTGTGAGTTCGTAACAACATCTCTTTTTTTTGTCACTGTAACAATATCTCTTCTTGAATGACAATTATGTTTCTAATATTTCATCAACTCAGGCGTCAAAGTTTTAAACGTTTAACATGGTTTGGTTATGAAACTAAAAACCTAGTGTTAATCAAACTTTTCTCGATGAACAGTTACTTTGAAAAGATAGGGGAATGTATGTCGAAAGAATGTCGTGGAAACTGGAACAGAGAAGGGAGGACAGTGTACTATCTTGGTTTGTGATATAAGGTTTAATAAAAATGATTTGATCAATGTCATAGTGTACTTATTTTTTTGTTCGCATATCCAAATATAAGTTCAAATTAAACGTGGTTGAAATGGAATAGTGAAAAGATTATTAGAAATGATTTGTAATATAGAGTGGGGCCAAACCATATCAAAATGTTATGTGGTGATTGTATGATTATTAAACAAATCTTTCAAAATTTTGAAAAACTAACACACCTCTCGTTGTACAAGATGAGACCCACAAGCCGAATGAACATACATAAAAAATTCATTAGCAGTAGTAGATGATCGGGATATGAAAGCGAGAGAAGGAAAGTTCATGGCTCTCGTTGGAATTGCTCTTTTCAGAAGCTTTCAAAGTGTTAAGAGATTACAAAGGTAAGAACCTGTAGTTTTGTTTCTCATTTTGTAACAATTTATATTAAGTTTATTCAAGGTTTCATCTCTCCAGTAATGAGTTCCACGAGCACCACTCCGAAGCTATAGACATCACTTTTGTCGGTGAACTGGCTAGACTGGAAGTATTCCGGATCCACATACCCAACTGTACCTGAAACTACAGTTGTATGGTGGGTATGATCAACCGTTACCGATCTTGAAGTGCCAAAATCAGCCACTTTAGCTCGATATTCTTCGTCCAACATTATGTTTGTGGATTTGACATCTCTATGAAAAATTGGTGATGCTGCTGCTGAGTGGAGATATGAAAGGGCTCCAGCAATATCTATGACAATGCGCAAACGCATTTCCCAAGTAGTCATCGCAGACTCATCAAACTCACCATGAAGATGCTCGAAAAGATTACCATTAGAAATAAACTCATAAACTAGAAGAGGCACTTCTGTCTCAAGGCAACAACCTATGAGTTTCTCGATGTTTCTGTGGTTGATCTGCTATAGAATTACGACTTCGTTAATGAACTCTTCAAGCTTGTCTTCATCCACAACTGTAGATTTTTTCACAGCTACGATTCTACCATCTACTAGCATTCCTTTATACACGGTACCCTGGCCACCTTGTCCAAGGACTCTAGTTGAACTGAAATTTTCAGTAGCTTTCTCTAGCTCTTTCGAGGTGAATACTTTTGTCTTCTCGATGCTGCCTTCAGTTGGTGTCAACGGTTGTTTCAATTAAAAACCTCCATTACATTTGAACAACTTTTTTTGAGGTTGATCTTCCTTTGCTTTTTAATAAATTTGTATGACCACAAAGTTATACCGGAAATGATCAGCACACCAAAACCTGTACATAGTGCTGGAAACCCACAAGAAATTTTGAAAAGCGTACTTAATTTGTGTACCACTCAGATAACAACAGAAAATATACAATAGATGATGTATCAATTTGGATATAAATTGGATGATGACTTTACCTATAGTAATTAGCACAGTCTTGTTTTTCTTGACTACGCACTTGTAGTCTCCTGGAGTATTCACACAAGTGCCTCCTTGTTGTCTGCAATAATTATCTTCCTCGAGTTGGCACTCATCCATATCTAGATGAATAACGTCATGGAAGTGTAATCAGATACCAAAGATCTCTGATATATATATAATATAGGTGTTACTTGGTTGTTTTCATTCATTATGATTTGCTTATGCTACCATCCATATAGGACTTGTTAGGCTGACATGATATTTACATTACATAGGGAAAAGAAGAAATAATTACTAACCTTTACATCCACCCATAAGATATGGGTTACCTGTATAACCATTATACATGTGCATCCTACATTGCTGCTCCGATCATCTGTATTCGAGCATCCGCAATGATTAATGCTATCGATGTAGTCCCCCATTTCATGATCTGCGCAGCCGAAGGAGCTGGTAAAAGAGAGATTTGTCTTCTGAATGGCCCACCTTAATTTAAGTATAACATATTGCCTATCATAAAACCATTGCGGATCAGTAAATTTGGCCATCGGTGCTGGTCGGTCTTGAGTTTCGTCTGTTAAGAAAGCCACTCGACACTTTCTCTCTCTTGTTATGTTACTCAAAAATTCCTCCATACTGATACCGACTATCTGTCCAATCCCACTAGGTGGGTCTGCTTGGCAGCATTTGTTACCACGGCAGCTTGTATCATGACTGATCTTTTTTGGTTCACAAGTCAAGATGCATCCCACCAATGTGGGCTCAAGATGTGTCAAGGTGGCCTTGTAGTTGCAGCCAATAGCTAGGAAGGTGTTGGAACGGCCAATGGTAAACGGGGAGCCAGTAAAATTCAAAGGCTCACCAAACTTTATTTCATCGTTGGTATTGGAACATCCCATGGAAGTTATGTTGGTTTTGATGCGAAGTGACCCATAATTATCGCCATCACTACTAGTTGGTTCCGGCAGAGAGATGTTCACAACTTCTTTGTTAATCTTTGGTAGATAGGGTACACGGTCTCTGAAAGTGGAATTGTTGTATTGAATTGTAAACTATTCGTTGAGGTAGCAACCCTTTCCGATCCAGAAAGGATAGGGTATCGAGATGTTTCTGCAGTGGCTTCGACAAGAAGATATCGAAGTGGTGAGATTAGCTGAAGCAAGAATCAAGACAAGTAGTAGTGAGAAATGGGACCAGAATAGTAGCGCAGACTTCATATTTTTTTTTCTGTCTTCAATGTTTGCTCTTACAGCTTCCTAGCAAGTGCAAGCTTGAACTTCTACCTCACTGATTTTGGATTCCTACAATGCTTCAACCAATCAACATTCCCTTGTTACCTAACGTTCATGGTAGTCCTTTTTTTTGGCTATATCGTCAATTGACTTTGGTTTAATTGTGAAAAGTCTTTTTGAAGATATAACATAATCCATAATTGAATATTCTACCTAACTCCATTAATGTGCGAGCTCTTACAGTACTGTTAAAAGTTTTTTTTCTGATAAGAGAAGTAATTGCTCAAATTTTGCTCTTACAACTACTCCCTACCAAGTATCAAGCGCTAACTCAAACTTTATTACCGTGGGCAGTCAAGCAAACAATAACATTCTTGAGATTTTTTTGTTCTGTGGTGTCGATTAACAATGAGATGTATGTAGGTCCGTCCACGTAGTCATGACATACAATCAGAATCAATCTACCTCATTGAGCAAAGCTTTTCTTCTCCAAAACTTGAATTTCTACAATTCTACCCAAAGTTCACAGTAGTTTTTATTTTCTCTAAATATTTCAAACTTAATTGACTTGACACATAGCATAAAAACAATCCAGTTTCGATTGACATGATTCGGTTATCCTCTATATATTATTTGTGAAATAATTTGACTCATGACATCATCACATTTAACTTCAACAAAAAAATGACATGACTTACAAAAAAATATGATATGACATTAATTTAATTATGAAATGTGCAATTTTCCTTATATAAATTTATAATTTTGGTAAGACTTTTTAAATATGACAATGGTTATAAATTCATATATCATCATTAATATTAACTTTCTATATATATTTATTTTGACATAATTATGAAAATATATTAATAACTCATATATTTCTATTTAATATTGAAAATTTATAAATATATTTCTTTTTAATATTACAAATTTTAGGAATGTTATTTAGATTTATGTTTTGAAAATTATATATCTAACAAAGTAACCAAAATAAAAATAGTTCCAAGATTATAATTTGAAATATATACATAAATATTATTAAATTAAAGATTAAATAAAAAATTATTCATTGTATCTTAATTTTTACATATAATTTAAAATCTATTTAAAAATAAATAAATTTATATAACCAAAAATCTAAAGTGTAAATCCAACTTATCTGGATCAAGTATTAATTCTAAAAGGTGTGGGATGTATTTCGTAAGAAATTATAAATATAGGGACTAAAATGTAATTTTGAAAACATACATCTTCTCTCAGATAAGATAATAAACCCTAAAGAAGTTGACTCAGTTTGAGACAAATCCTCTCCCACCTCAAAAATAAAATAAAAAAACCGAACCTTTTTTACGATGAACAACGTCGAATCCGCACAAAAACCAACGGATGACGACAAAGTCTGCGGGGAGTGCAAGTCGAATCCATGGAAGTACAAATGCCCAGGATGTTCAATTCGATCGTGCGGCCTTCCCTGTGTCAAAGCTCACAAGAAGCGAACAGGTTGTACCGGAAAAAGGAAACTCACCGACTTCGTTCCCCTCTCCAAGTTCGACGACAATCTCCTCCTCTCTGGTAATAATCACATTCAAAGTTTACTATTTTGATTGTTAGTGAAAGTTTTGATTTTTAAATGCATAGACTACAATATGCTGGAGGAGACGAAGAGAGTGGCGGAGTCTGCTCTGAGAAGGAGACAACAGTTATGTAAAAACAACCCTAACTTTAGGTTTCTTTATGCTAAGAACCCTTACTTTAAGTTACCCTTTGATCTTCGGAGCCTTAAGTCTGCTGCTGACCGCGGAACTAAGCTGTGGCTTCTCCCTAGTGGGATGTTGAAGAGGGATAAGAACCAGACTCGTTACGATAACCGGTAATGATTTTGTATTCTCTTAAGATTGTAGCTTTTTGATTGACTGCTTAGTTTTTGAACCAATCTGGTTCTTATACTTTTAGGAGAAAGTGCATTCATTGGACAGTTGAGTGGCGGTTTCACTCTACAGATGTGGTTCTTGTTGATCATGGGTTAGTATCCTCTTCGTCTTGAAAGTTTCGTATTTGTTTCACTATTAATGCTTTAACAATCCATCACAGTGTTGGTGAAGATACAAGCCTCTGCTCTGTGATAGAGAATCATCTTAAGCCAGGCCCTTGGATTCACAAGCTCAAGCCTTTTTGTGACGTGGATCTTGATTCCCTCAAGCTTTTTATTCGCAAGTACCCCAAGGTTTTTGATATTACCACATATTGCATTGTTGTGTTAAATCTTTTCTTACCACCATTTTAAACTTTTTCTCCCCTTGGTTGCAGGGTGTAAAGGTTCCTTACAAGGAGCTGGACATCAAGGCTTCTTTGAGGCAACAGCTTGCTCAAGTAACTATCTTAGAGTACCCGGTGATCCATGTTTATCTTCCTTCGCACACCTATGACTTTGAAGTTATCAGAGACTTTGACCGTGAGAAAACGACACCGGAGCCTAAGTACTATAGCCAGGCAGAAGGTGCAACCACACGAGAAGAGGAAATAGAAGAAGAAGGAGACGACATTGACTCCTTTGAGCCAGAGGTTCTTGATCTTATCAAACAAATAAACTATAACCGCTCAGAGGGCAGCAAGGGTGAGGGTGGGGTTAGCAAAAATGCACATCCTGATGATGACATGGAGCTGGAGTTTGAGCAAGGGTTAATAGACACATACTCTGATCTCTTCCCGGAGTTGAACCCTGGTGATTACTTCAACTTTGAATGTGAGTTTGCAAAGGGGTTTGATTCTGATGATAACTGCAATCTCCAAAGTCTAGCTACTTCTACTGATTTGAACACTGATGGACTAGAGGAAGGGGAGATCGTTGAATGAGGGTCATCTTTCTCTTTCCACTGCAACATTCTTGGTCATGCCTGAAGTGAACCTCCCTTGTTGAAGCACGTTGGCTATAGTGTTTGTATCATCCAAAGCTTTTACAGAACTAGATAGCCAATCGATTTGATTGCAGAACTAGTGGTCATAGTTGTTTATGTAGCCTAGGTGTTTAATTATTTATCACATTCAATATTATTTAGTTGATGTAAGAGAACGCCTCCCAAACTTTTTTTGTTTATTTTCTTGTCCTCTTTCTATCTACAGACAAGTCTTGTAGTGTTGAGGACCGTTTGCGTAGTCCAAAGTAACACAGACCAGAAACCAGATACTGTCGCTCTAACCTTGTACTCGATGCAGAGAACAACCAAGATGTATCCTTGTAACAAACAATAAGCAAATACATGAAGGAAAATATCTGCAATTACCTCAATGTTTACTCGGTTCAATACAACTCAAACCATTACAGGTAGACTCGAGATGCTCGATGTCCATCAAGGCCAGGAAGATTCACTAAAGAGTTGACCTGAGGACATTGGCACGGATGTGAATTGAGTTTTATATGGATCACAAATCAGATGGTAGTTTAGTCTATCCAAGCGCAGAACAATGATTTATCACCACGTACCTCATAAACCAACCCGTTTGTTGCAAGTAGTACATCGGCTTGGTCCTTCCTTTGGTTTTGCTGCAGCTTCTTCTGGTGCTACTACCTCTTCGAAGACAGAGGATGGCTGTACAGAGACAGCTATTGGCTCGGTGGTTTTGGTTTCAGCATCAACCAACGCAGCAGTGAAGGTTTCCTTTAGGACGTTGCTGGGTGATCCAGACAGTGCAGATGCAAGCTTAGCACCCTGTTCCTGTTGAAACAAGATAGTTTTGTGACACTTGGAACACATGTTCATTGTGGCGTCGCTTCCGAAGAAACCGCTGTTGTTGATGCATAGCTTTGGACCTTCGGGTGGGCTTTGGCATCCTTTATTGTCGTAGTCCATTTCTGAAAGAAGAGAAAGTTCTTGACAATTAAAAACTGAATTCACTAAGATTCAAAACGTCAGAAGCACACACTTAAACTAAACATATTGTTCTCAACAAAGATTCTATGACCAAATTTTTTATGGAGCCTTTCCAATGATTCAAGATATCAAACTCGGAGAAGGAACAAAGTAGAAGCAAGTCCAGAACTGATTTTTATAATCACACCAAAACCTAAAGCACACAAACAGTTCCTACTAACACTTGATTTTTTTTTTTTAAAAAAACACAAGCTATCCACCCAGACTGCAATACCCAAGCTAACTTGCAGCTATTTCCAGATCTGATATAAAGCTAATAGAAATGTAACTGAATTATTACTATACCGCAGAGAAGCTAAAGTCAGTTGTATCCAGCACAACCTTTCTTTACACAAATGAAATGTTAAAAATGAGTTCATATCAGCATATATAAAGCAAAAAAACTTTCAGCAAAAATCACTTCAGAGTTTCTAAAACATAGTTAGCATCACCTCCATCCAAAACATTACCATCCTTTCTAGAAATGAAGTATTAGAAATAAGCCTTTCATGTCAGCATAAAAGCTGACAAATTTCATATAATATTTCAGAAACTATACACAGCCCATCCACATAGATAAGCTCACTTCCATTCAACACTAGGTAATTAAAACTCACATGCAAATATTACCACGCCAATCAAATCATTAAGCGGTCGAGAATCAAAAAGAAACTTGAGCTCTGTTCTTACCATAGAACCATAAATATAAAAAAACTAGAAAATCAAATACAAAAACCTGTTTGCTCGAAAAGCCTTGGTCGATCGGTCGGTCCCTAATCAAAGAAAAAAGAGAGGCAAACCCTCAAAACACAAAGGGTGAAATCGAAATCAGAGACCCGAAACATAAATGAAGAGAGACCACTTTACCAGTACGAATCTCTCCGAAGAAGATCGTCTGCTGGAGGATCCAAGGATGCTACGGAGCTCCTCAATATAAATTTTCTAATTCGCGTTTATATACTTCCCGCAACTCATCCAGCAGTGTACCAGGGGTTGATGACCGATCCCTTTCCTTTGCAATCGATAGGTAAAATCTCGTGAGAAATTGAATCTCAATATACTGCAACACTTAAGAGAAGTTGTAAAGATTAGAATTATCACCTTTAATTTGGAACCTCGTTTCCATTTAGCTAGTTCTTTAAGACAATTTGTTTTTTACGTTCCATGCAGAAGATTTTTTTTTTTTTTTTGCTAAAATGATGTATGCACAACATATTCCCGAATGCATGTTCCAACCAAGTCAAAGATCTTCATAGGTTTTAATGCAATCTCAAAATTTCTAGCATACCAAAAATATATGAGAAAGTACGTTTAAAAGCTGCTCTTGAGGGTAAATGGTTTGTCTATATAAGTCTATAACCATTCCTGAAATTTTGGGTCATATAACCATTTATTAAGAATTTTAATAAACAAAAAAAAATTATGAATTTGAATACTTATGTTTATATAATTTTTTTCAAACAATTAGATACCAGAAACAAATGTTTTATTCGACTTTGCCCATGATCAGTCTAAGCTAAATTCAATAGTCGTCATTCACCAAACAATTGCACATATATATGAATCTTCTCGAATAAAACCCTAACTCTTGAGGACTCTGTTAACCATCGTCTACAAGTTTATCATCTTCGCCGTCAAAAAGTAAAAACAAAAAAAATCCTAATCTGCCAATAAAGTAGACTCCAGCAGATATTTTTACTTGCGACACAAGATAATATAATATAGCTAACTATTCAGAACCTACCTTGCCTCGCAAACAAAGACAGAAAGCCAACCTACCTTGCTTGTAAGCCATTCTATAAATTGCTGTGTTTGGCGGCGTTGGGGAAAATAGTGTAATTGAGATTTGACTGATTTTTCCTAAGTAAGATAACATGTTTAATTAAGATGATATGGCAATTTGATTGGTTGTGATATATTTTAGTTGATGTGGCAGCTTTTTTAGAAGCTAAGAAATTAGTGCCCTTTATAAATTGGAGATAAATATATGGAAAGTTCTATTTTATTGTTTTTGTTAAACCCTAAAGCTGATGGAAGCCAATATCATGAGATCGTTGATGGGTTGTACCTCCTTCACGCCGTCGGTTCTCATCCAAAAAGGAGCCATCATCCCCCGCCATCTCTGCTTAAGGACAGCTGTGTCCGCCCGTGGCTCCTCTTGTAAGAACTTTTAACACTTTTCTTTTTAATTAGCACACATTTCAATTATCCTAATAAGATTTCCTTTTTTTTTCTTTTATGTTCAGCTGATGCAGCTATGGTAATTGATAAAGGGAAGGTTGCAGTAGACATCCTACATGAGATCAGAACGGAAGTCTCAAGAATGAAGGAATCAATTGGCATGGTTCCTGGATTAGCAGTACTCCATGTTGGGGACACAAAACTCTCCAAATCTTATTGGGTATCTTGTGGATTTGTTGGCATCAGATCATTTGTAGTTCATCTAGCCGAAGATACGACAGAAGAGAAGACGTTGGAATGTGTCTCAAGCTTCAACGATGATCCTTGTGTCCATGGCATCCTTGTTGAGTTGCCTCTACCAACGGTATATATTGCTCTCTCGACCATTCACATTAGTAGAGAAGTATAGTGATATGGGTTTTAATTATATGTATACCGCGCAGCATATGGATGAGCACAAGATATTAAATGCGGTTAGTATAGAGAAAGACATCAAGGGATTTCATCCATTAAATATTGGACTGCTTGCTATGCGCGGAAGGGAACCCTTTTTCCTTCCACAGACTCCAAAAGCATGCATCGAGCTGTTACACCGGAACAACATTGAGATCAAAGGAAAGAGAGCTGTTGTTATCGGCAGGAGTAACACTTTTGGTATGCCAGCTGCTCTATTACTGCAGGTAATACAATATTATTGCCCTTTTTGAAATGATAGTTTTGGATATGGTCTTTTTGATTATTTTGTCTATGGCTATAGAGAGAAGATGCAACTGTTACCATTATCCATTCAAAAACCAAGAACCCTCAAGACATTACAAGACAAGCTGACATCATAATCTCTGCCGTTGGTAAACCAAACATGGTCAGAGGAAGCTGGATAAAACCGGGAGCAGTCATCGTCGATGTTGGGATTAGTTATGTTCGAGTAAGCTTTTTTCGTCGAAAATGCACTCATATTGATTTAAGTCACAATTATGAGACATTCATATAAACTATGAACTGCAGGACCGAAATGCTCGTTATGGCTTTCGATGGGTCGGCGACATTTGCTATGAGGAGGCTTGCGAAGTTGCATCAGCTATCATAACTGATGTTGGTAGCGAGGGACTACTGGAATCAGACATGCTCCTATCGAACACTTTGACATCAGCCAAGAGACTTCACAACTTCCTGTGACCTTAAAATTCATGCATAATTTCTTTTCAGGTTTGTTAAATCTTAGGTTTTCTTCTGGTCGTCCGACATTGCAGATTATCTTATGTTCTAGTGTGTTTTTGTTGAAGTTACCTCATAACTTACTGTGACCTTAAATTCATGCATTATTTCTTTTCAGTTTTGTGGTTTCCAGATTATATTTTATCTAAAACTCAACTTCCCCTATCAAAAACAAAAAGGAAAACTCCATTTAGTGAAGAAGGTGAGAGGTTCTCTTTTTGCAGAACATCTACACTCTCATACTTCAAATACAACTTCACATATCTCCTATATATATATATATATATATATTAATTGAGGAGTTTTCTTTAAGTTGTAACATTGCTTACTATGCTTAGGTGTCATCACCACATTTTCTCTCACAACCCCTATTACATGACTACATATAGATTTGAAAACTTCCGACACTCGATGTGAGCTGGAGTTTCAGGTAGGGCTCTTATCTGCTGGGCCTCTGGAGGAGGCGGTTTATCCCCTACGATAATTTGCTCAAATTAGCTCCAATAGTTTCTTTAAGTTCCAAAATCTAATATAGTTGCTCTCAAACTTTATAATACACAAATGAAAATGCAAACGCACCTCTTAATGATTAGAGGAATACTGACATTTCTGTAGAAGGGATAAAAGGAAGAATCCTATCATCATAGAGTTGGTGCAGTTTCACCAAGAGCCGTCCAGAATCAAGGTCATCTTTCCAAATCTGACCAAGGATTGCTTTCATGGTAATAACCCGGCCCTTTCCCCTTTCTTTCTCATTTTGGTGTCTGCTTTCAGATTCGTTACCTTTCTTTCCCATCGGTTTATCTACATGCATTGGAGCTGGACCGGTGTGATCTTGCGGTCGTAACCCATCTGTAGTTGTCATCAATCTTTTATGGGGTAACTGGTTTTGTGAAGAATCAGCACTTAGCTTCCGCTTACCTGACATATTCATTAAAAGCCTAAGAGGAGAATAAAATGATGGTAGTCGAAACAATTGTTATCACCGAGCCATATAGGAACGTTATTGAGCCAACTATTAGTCTCTAGGTATGTGTCTGACGCACCAACAACCATATAATGCACAGAAAGTAAATTGGTTGGTGCAGCAACTTACGTGTCTCAGCACTGATTATTTTTCCCTTTCCCTTATGGAGTAAACTTGGCGAAGGGGATGGTAAATTTGGGAAGACTTTAAGCCGATCATGTATACACAAGCCTGCAGCACGCTGGGAAAAAAAAATTCGCAAGTCTCTTTAAGGATTGTCCATATATAAAACTACTGAGATTTTGTATGCAATTTTAGACGATGACTAAGAGGCTAAGACTAACCAGCAAGGCCCCATACACACGCCAAGCTTCATAGCTCTTCATTTGGTTCTTTTGCTTCTCACAATCCAATTCTGGTTCGAGAAGACTTAGATACGGTTCGAGATTTGACAGAATAAGAAGGCGTACCTACACAATAAAATGACATTCAGCTAACATCGGAGGAGTACTGAGATTCAGTTTTTTTTTTGTGACACAGGTGACAATCATTTTCATGGAGGAGTAACACTGATTCCGGGGAAACTTATAGAACTAATAGAAAAAATGAAAATAGCAAAGTGATAGCAGTAAAATGAGTCGTGATGGAGCTAACAAATATAGAAATAATATCTGAATGTATCATCAGAAGAGTAGAGGAAGTACTTACAACATTGTGCCCCAAAGCCGTTAATCCTTGAATTGCACCATAGTGCTGAGTCAAAGCTTTCTTTGGGTCCAAAAGTGCATTGCCTAGAGTTTTCGAAAGACGAGACTGAAGTGTATGGTAAGTGTTTCCAAACCTGGAACATTTTATTCAAACCACAAGATTTATGATTTTAGGAGAATATTAAGGTGAGATGAGTAAAACAGATTTCGCAGAGAATGACAAAATCCTTCTTAATAGTGAAGAAAACTTTAGTAAGTTATTATTTATTGCTCTTAATTCAGATCTCTTCCCATTTGATTTTTCAGCTCAAGCGGGAAATACCAGATGCCAATAGCAAGAGACCAGCAAATATAAACTTAGTGGACCATATATATGGATACTATTATCTCACCATATTGCATACAATTGCTCCATATAAAATTTCATTATTTAGTAAGAAATCACGTTCAGTAAGATGATCCCCATAATGAAAGGGAAAGAACGAACCTTTTACATATCAGTGAAACTAGCTTCGCTGTAAAATCTCGAAGCTCCCAATGGTTATCGGCAAATCTGTTTCCAAGCTTTCTCGATACAAGGCATGTTACAACAGATGGCATCAACTGGTGCAGCTGTCACCAAAAGAAAATTTTCACTTAGCTCCATGGTTAGGAAACAACGCCGTGAAAACAACTTATTTTGAACATAATCCCAAGCGAATATGAAATTATCTCAATACAGCTCTATGGAGAACTTTTTTGTCATTTGCAATTCCACAGCGTTCTCCAAGTCAGAACAACACTACCTGACTACACCTAACCGTGTTATATGCATAGTACAGAGTTGCCTAAATTGCAATTTGAAGGAACCCACAGCAAAAACCTAAAAAAGATGTAGTTACATGATTCTACGATTATTCTTGGAAGTTGTAAGAGATAATCCAGAAAGCAAATCACATAAGGTTCTATGTGTATATGGGGATTCTGTAGAAGACTTCTAACAACGTGCATTAGATTAAACAGGATTTGGAAGTCATTTAAACCACGTGATACCTGCACAGTGAGAAAATAACTATTATAATATACATCAAGTAATTGCGTGCATTATTTCTTTTTAAGATTCCTCGATGGTGCATTATGTTACCTCATCAGCAATGAAATTTGTAAAATATGGAACTAAAGGATGAAGTCCTGAGTCTGAGGCCAAGCTCACTAATGCCTCTTTAAACAGAGCAGGACTTGACTTGCTCATTGTAATTTCAGCAATCTTTTGGAAGTATAACTGTAAAGAGAAAATAACAGATAAGTCTTATGCATGTCAGATACGTCACTGTGATATATAGTCTGCAGCATATACCTGAAGTTCCCTAGATAGTACATGTTTAACTGGTGGCCTAACGTCAATTAGAGGTCCATCCTTTTGCTCATATATTTTGTTATCTGCAGGTGCTCTGATGACTACAAACACCATAAACAAGTGGAATTATATTCACGATGGGGATAAACAAGGACCAGAAAGAAGTTAATTCACCACTTAAACGTCACTGTACATTACTAGTAATAGTTTCCTGTCAATCAATTTAGCTAATGGCTTTACAACTCCAACCCAGGACATAAAATTGAGAGGCAAACCTTCTAAAGGAGCATTTTCTGGGATAGCTGGCTGCACTCCTTCAATAGCCAGCCAGTGACAGACAAGTTCAGTATCAAGGGGAGCTTTCGGTAGTGGGGCTCCAATCACCTAGAATCATGACGTTTCTTGAAAATATTAGAATAATATAATGAAGGCTTTAACTGAAACAAAAGATGTATATATAATCCCAAGATCTTACATCTTTGAAATCCACCTCTCTGTCATCAGTGTAGAACAAATCCTGATGCCCAACAGCTTTTCTAAAACGAAACGGTCCTCCTGATGCAAAGCCATATGTCGGCTGCAATAAAATATGATCACTCTCAGATAAATGCATCTGAATCAGTTAACTGCTCTAGATAAAAATATTTGAAAGCAACTTTTAACTGACGGTGCTAGATGCAACAGGAAGGTGGTCAAACCTCAAAACCAGATACCATAGATCATTCTCACTACTACTAGATAGCTCCAGTAAATAAAATATTCAATATCATCAAAGGGAAGCTATCAAACATTGTAATGATAATGCACTACCAAAACTTGTAGATGGGTGGTCTCCAGTTAGTACCTCAAGGCTCCTTAAGTTGAGAGCACCATCAACATCCGAAGCTGTCAAAGTCGTTCTCTTTGAGTGACGCATGCTCTTGATAGCTTCCTGCAAAGACATCCAAAAATAAAATAAAAAAGATGAGGACCTGATTCCTTCACCTCAAAGAACAACAAAGAGATGACTAGAAATAGATAAAAAGGGGTAAGCTACCTGCATGATCTCACGAACACGGTACTCAACATCAGGAGCAAGCATAAGTGCAGCCTCGGGTGATAAGTTAGTGATCCCAATACTCTGTGCTGTAACCTCAATCGTTTCCTTAGGTACAATGCTCATCTTCTCTCTTCTCCGATTACACTAATATTCGACCACAAATGACTACGAATTTCACTATGAAGCAAACAACGAAGCACTATAAGAAAAATACGCACCGATTGAATTGTCACAGACCACAAGTGTAGAGTATCGTCTCGACTGAGAAGATTAGCTCCAGAGATAAATGGCGAACAAGCACCGATTCGGTTCAGGTCGAAGATCCAGAAAACAAGCAGCTTGAATTATACTATTACTATATACAATACACCCAATGTCGAAGAAGAGAATCAATCAGCATCGGGTCGGGTATTTAATCGAGGTCGGTTATATCCGGTTAGTTTAACTTTGGGCTATCACTAAATATTTATTGGGCCTTTGTAGCCCAATACGGACTAGAGTTTGCCCGTTTTCTAGCTCTTCCAGCCAAAATCAAACGTGGTTATACAAGAAGAAGATAAAAAAATGCACACAGTATCTGAACTTGATCAATTACAAGGAACAAAGAGGAACAGCCTTTTGGCTTCATGACAAAACCGATGTGTAGACTTTAGATTAATGTCAAGAATCTACAGAGAGAGTGTAAAAAGAAAAATAATCGTTCTTTTGTTTCGATTAGCTATTGCTTTTGAATTGTTTCTCCTCCTCCCACAAGTTTTCTGAATATTCAAGCAGGATTCTCAGGTGGTGTCTTCAAAGCATTTTCTGTGGTCTGCCTTGGGAACGGTCGTCTGAGGAGCCTTGAGGTAGGCCAAGCTCGGGGTTTTATCCTCCCTAATAACAACTTCCACTCCCTCGGTTTTAACTGACCAGCCAATCTCATTTGTTCTCTTTTAAACTTCCTGTTTGCATACCATATCCCTCCGCGCCACCCCAACCCATACCTGGAAGACGGAAAAAAAAAGAAGGTCAAACTATTAAATAAGCACAGAACTTGTTGTTGTGAGCCTAAGAAGTGTCTTTTTTTTATTGGTGAAAACAACAAACCCGATGATCAAAGTGGTTCCAGCGGTGGCAATTGTTGAAGTGAATCTGGAACCCACTGGATCAACAAGCTCCTTGAGTTCTCCTCGTTCCAATTCATGGGTGTGTTTCATCTGCCGTGGAAAGAAAACAAAAGTTTCAAGTGACGACAATCAGTTGAAATTTATAGAGCAACTAGGGATTTGTTAACCACAGAGGTATAAGCAGCAATAAGTCATTTTTCAAGAGTTTCCACAGAAGAGAAGCTACAGGAATCCAAATATACAAGCAGCTAACTCCGATGCATGAATGTAATACATAGATATATATCACTCTCATAGTTTCCAATTAACAACTAACAAGCAAGATAAGATTAGAGTCAAGTATCTTCTTTGATGATAGACACTAACCGCATTCTCAATCGATTCCAGCCTCTGATCGATCCTAGTTTCATTGTAGTGTCGTAATGAATAACCTGCACAATCAATCAAATCATTCATCATCCAATGGGTCAGTTATAAAGGCCAGCTCGGTGTGAACAGAAACAAATACAACAATAAGATACTCTTGCAACGCTCAGTACAACACAAAAAAAAAAAAAACAAAGCTCAAAGTAGTGAACTTTGTTAATCGGAAGATCAGTTATCATAGAAGTACATCCCCAATTCAGAAAGTACAGCAAGGGAGAGATGCAAAGTATAAACTATAGCAAACTTACCAATCCAAGCGGTAGCAACAGATGCAACAGAAGTTGCAACTGTAAACACGACCCTCTGCCTCTCGAGCAAATCCTAATGAAACAATGATAACGAAAGCCCATTAACAAGATGATAGTTATGATTATGCCCTAAAACCAAATTCTTCAAAAATCGATATGAATTGAATCAAAACTCGTCTATTTTAATACAAACAAACAAAAAAATGAACTTTTTTTTACAGAAGAAGAGGGAAAGGAGCAATCACCTTGGTGGAGAGATAGGAGTCTTGGATAGCGACCAATGAGTTCTGGGCTCTCTTCTTCAGATGAGGCATAGCTGCCGAACCTAGAATCCATGCCCCTCGCCCTCTCAGCCGATTCATGGCTCGGTGGAGCGAGTCGACTCGGCGGTGTTAGATTGAGATACGCTGGCAACGCAAAATCGTCTGGGAGAGAAGAGAATCCACCCAGGCGATTTCCCCCACACGCAACAAAGGACGAAGCTTCACGCAGGT